>NW_026125181.1:0-167972 GCF_943737965.1 Phodopus roborovskii | reverse complement strand
GACCATTGTTCTAGTTTCATTGTTGTTTCTGTGATAAAATACTCCTTTAAAAAGCCACACAGGAGCAGTGGTATTGATTGGCTTACATTTCTAGGCTATAGCCTGTCATTCAGCACGAATCAAGGCAGAAACTTCAAACAGCAGCCATATTACATCTAGCCAAGAGCAAATAGAAAGAAACTCCGGAATCCTTATTTCTTGCTTATGTTCAGTTACCTTTCTTTGCTATTATGTAGTCCAGGATCCCAAGCTCAGGGAATGATTCTGCTCACCTTTGGCTGGGTCTTCCTATGTCAATTAGCGGTCGAAACAATTCCTCCATGGACATGCCTACAGGCCAACACAATGTAGACTCTCTCCCCAGGTAATTCTAGATTGTGTCAACTTGACACAGTTGAAACTAACTAGAATTTGGTTAGACCAATGTAAGTTTCCCCCTTATTTTAGTTATGCAAAGCTGAAACAATTGCTTTTTATGTGATGTTTTTCTGGTTTATCTTTAATTTAATTTAATTTAAAATTAAGCATTTCAATGATCAATTTCAGGTACTGATGGCTGTGGGAATAACCTTTCTCCTAATAGGCGGACAAAGCCATTTAAAGACCATTTATTTTAGTCCAGAGTGAGAGCTGTGATTACTTTTTGCATACTATAGAATATTGAGCTTGGCATGATGCTGTATATGAATACTCATATTTTAAGAATTCTGAATCTTGTTTTTTTTTTTGTTGTTGTTGTTGTTGCTGATTATCTGGTTGGGTAGACTCAGAAGATTTGGTAATGAAAATGTTCAGAGTAGCTCAGAGGGAATGTGAGGTCATCATGTGGGAGTCATCTGAAAATCTGAGACCAAGAAGCTCATGTTAAACTCTTTGTTCTATAAGATACTTGGCTGGGAGGTGAAAATCCTCTAGTTAAAACAAAATAATGATATCACAGAGCTCAAAGGATCTCTTGTTCCACATGTTAATGGCAGTTAAATAGAAGGGTTTACATAACTTGAAAATATTTTGAATGCATTTGTCACATGATGATAATTACTTGATGTATTTGCATGTGTGATATCTCACATATACATCTTGCTTTGCTTTCGAGAATGAGTATGAACATCATAAATTTCCAGTTTCCCAAAGCTAGGGTTAACATCATTTGCCAACACACCAGGCATTAGCATGATTTAGCCATTCATATATATATATATATATATATATATATATATATGATATATACCATATATATATATATCACAATATGATATATATCTCCATTTTATTTCTAGGTAAAATATAAAATACAAAAAACAATAAAATATATCCTTTAGAAATAGGTATTTTAATTCTTGTAGTCAGTTCCTATCACTTTATAATTGAGCAAATATTCCTGTTAAATCAGCTGAAGCACACAGATACTAGGATGAGAATGATGTTTCTCTTTTCTGTGTTCATTTTGTAAATTATGTTTATAATATGTGGCAATATAATATATTGTCTACATATGCATTGTAGTATAATGACTACAATGTGGAGAAGACATGTGTGACAGCCTTTCTATATTCTCTTTTGTCTGACAGTCCTTTTCTCTCTTAAGAGGAGGGCTTTGCTTGAATTCTTCAGGATTTGGCCTGGAATTTTCATATACACACAGAGTTGCTCATATGCATATAGATACAACTGTTGTCCTGGTGAAGCATAAACAGCATCCTAAAATCTGCATCCTGCCCGACTTTACTTGTTTTCTTTTGCATTTAGTCATTTAATAATATGACTTATAAGACTTTAAACCTCACAACATACATTATTATTTTTAAAAGTTATGCAATATAGAATTAATATGCTTAATTTAGCATCCTCCTCTCCCACAGTGGGACCTTTTGCGTTTTCTTTTCTGAGTTTTTTTTTCTTTTTTGACAAAACAACAACAATCTGTGTTTGGCACCCTTCTCCATATAGCTTTTCACTTTAGTTGTAAGTGTTTATATGTAATAGAGTGTTAGAAGAAACTGCAAGGTGTGAGGCTTAAAATGTTTATCTTTTTTAATAAAATTACCTCATCCATAAACAGGGAGTTACTAATCTAGAGTTCTTCTGATACAGGCAAGAATTAGCTCACCATAAGTGAATATGTACCTGGTGCACTGGATTGCTAAGGATCTTTAATCCTATAGTGGACTTAATATCCACTATAGTGGATTTAAATAGCCAAAAAGGGGCCAATGAGAGTAGCTTAGTGCTCCAGAGATTGCATAATGGGCTTAAAGTCTTGGCTTCAGTCTTCAGCACACACACCCAAAACACCCCAAACAAATGAACAAACAACAACAACAAACACCTTGATGAAAACATAAGAAGGAAAGAACAGAAGAAGAGAGGGCTGTAAAGAGATATAAAAACGAGGCATAACATATTGAGTCTCTAAGAGGGGAAGATGCCCTTCATCAGTTTTCTGGCAGGTCTCACATCCCAGGGAGCCCTCGGCCTCTGCTCCCATATCCCATGTCCCAGTAAAACAAGCCTCTGTAGATTTTGGAAGGATTTGTTACAGGCTGATCTAACTACTGTTAGTTTATTAAATGCACATGTGAATTTGGTTTAAATGGGAGTTCAAAAATAGAAGCTAGCCCAGATCGGGTTTGGAACTACAATCTGCATTAGCATATCCTCCAGCATGAGATAAACTACCCATGGCCCCACAGAAATGAAATCTAAGAACCAGAAAATATGCTGATATGGTTAAAATAACAAGTGACTGTTTTAAGTGGGTAATTGTTGTAGCTCTGGTTGTAGCTTTACAGTATATCCAATGGAGAAATGTAATGAGCCACAAGTGAGAACTCTGCTTCAATAAAGGAATGAAATGATAGTGCACAGAATGACATTTCTTTTAAAAAGGCTTCCTAGGGGCAGACATAAACAGCTGTCATAACATCGTAAGGTACCTATAAAAAGGGGCAGAAAAATAGAACCTTTTATTACAATTTGAAGTCTATTAAAGGCAGTAGCTTTAAAATTGAAGGATGGCCTTTCAATAAAGCTTGAAAAAGAACCAAGATAAAGATAAAAAACAAAATTTATGTAATAAGGCTAATGTTTTGCAAGGAACCAGTTTTAATATATATAACAATTTGATTCATGTACAAATCATCTCAAACATCATTTTAACTAATTCAGAAAAAGCCAATGCCCATATAGGGTATACCCATATACCACATTTGACATAATTACTAAAAATACAACTTTTGGGGGGCTGGAGGGATGACTCAGTGAGTACAGTGTTGGATTAACAAGCACAGCATCTGAATTTAGATTCCCCAAACAGAACCTATGTAAAATTCTAGGAACGTTAGTATGTGTTATAACTGTGGAGCTGGAAGGGCAGGAGCTAGGCAGAGCCTTGGGGCTAGTTGTTCAGCCAGTGTAGCCAAAATGGCCATCTTTGGATTCAGGAAGAACTAGGAAGAACTATCTCAGTGAATACTGAAAGAAAGAAAGAAAGAAAGAAAGAAAGAAAGAAAGAAAGAAAGAAAGAAAGAAAGATGCTCTATATTGATCTTTTTCTGGCCACCCCCACACACACTGTGTGTGAGAACTCCTACACAATTTGAGCATATACATACACACACACACTTAAAAAAATGACTACAACTAACTTGAATCCACAAATGGATAACCAAATAATCATACATTAAGTGATGAGAATTCAGCACTCATTGTTCATTACAAATAGATGTGGAGACAATCAAATATAATTGTTCTACCAAAGCTAAAGTAAATCATCTTAAGAGCTATGACATTAAAATAGGAACTAGAAACTAGACAGAAAAATATCCCCTTATTGTCATTAGTTTCAAAGATTATGATATGCACAAATAAGGCAGAAAGCAGTTGCCTAAGTTTTGGGGAGAAAAAAACAAAATATCTGCAATTTCTGGTGGTGCTATTTTATATACATGCAAGCAAAGTGATTCTGACTTTAAAACAGCACAAGAATTAAAACAGCAATGTGCATGCATTATCAGATAAATAGATTTGAAAATGTACGTTTTTCTGTACTTCTAACAATGAGTAGAAATAGGAATGTGGAAAATCAACCATTAATGTAATGTGAAGAGCTCTAAATTTTCCAGGAAATCCATAAACAAGTATCACTATACAATCTTATAGAAAGACTCAGCCTGGGATAAGCAAATGTAAGGTCTGGAGAAAACAGCCTGTGGTGTTTTGAATGAGAATGGCCCCTATAGGCTCAGATATTTGAATCTCTGATTCTCAGTTATTTGACAAGGATTAGGAGGTGTGGCCTAGTTGGAGGATGTGGGGGGGGGGCTCCAAAATTTCAAAAGCCTAAATCACTCCTAGTTCTCTCTCTTTTTCTCTCTCTGTCTCTGTCTCTCTCACTCTCTCTCGTGTGTCTGTGTGTTGGTGTGTGTTTGTGTATGTGTGTGTGTGTGTGTGTACTTTGTGGTTGTTGTTTCAACTTGTAAGCTTTCAGCTACTGGTTCAGTGTCCTGTGCCTTCTACCATGTTCCTATCACAATGGTCATGTGCTTGCTCACCTTCTGAAACTGTAATCAAGGCCCCAAATTAAATTAAATTATTATTATTATTATTATTTTATAAGTTGCTTGGTCATGGTGCCTCTTCACAGCAATAGAACAGTGACTAGGACATGATCTCAATTGAGTTTAATTATGACATTATTGGCATGGCAGCTGGAAGGCCAGAGATCCATGAAGGAGGAGGAGAGGTCTGGAAGAGGATGGCAATGAGGAGGAAGGAAGACTGGACAATAATGACAAGAAATTACAGCACTGAGAACTCCATGTATAAAAAATTTGCACCAATGATAGTGGTTCTTCAAAATGTATTCCAGGAAAAATAGATCCAGGACAATGGATATCAGAACACTTCTCTTTTAAAAAAACCTAATATATTTCTGTCCCACCAATTCCTGTAGCTCTTTAGGCCCCAAATAAACACACAGAGGTTTATATCAATTATAAACTGTCTGGAGAATGGCTCAGGCTTCATATTGGCTATCTCTCATCATTATTAACCCATTTCTATTAACCTGTGTATCTCCACATGGTCTTAGTTTACTGTTGATGTCCAGGGCTCTTGCTTTCTGGACTACTACATGGAATCTCTCTGGCTCTTCGTACTATCCTGCTCTATCTCTGTTTGGATTTTTTCCACCTGGCTAAAACCTGCCTGTCTATTGGCTGAAACAGCTTTATTCATCAACCAGTAAGAGAAACATCTATGCACAGCATGCAGAAGACATCCCCCATCAATATAAGACATGGCTGATCTTGATCAAGGTCACCTCCACAAACATAGACACCATTTATGAGCTCAAGTCCATTGCCAATGAAAATTAAAAAGTAGCCTATGGGTTAAGTTCTCATTAGGTCCTTTCTCTCCATCATGTATAAACTCAAGTGAAAATCACCCAGTTATTTTTATAACCACTTGTCACGGCTCTTTAAAATTTTTTAAAAAAGAAAAAAATATATTGGAAGTATATATATAAATGAACTTGAACATTTGGCTTTTTTTAGGATTCTTCTAGAACATTGTCAGCATTTATGTAGAGAAAATAAAGTACCAAAATGAATGGCAAATTGTGTTCTATACAGGCCCTCTCCATTTCTATTATATTCTTTGAGGATGTCATTTTAGGGGTGGGGGGAGAAGAATTGGGTCTTAGTCACTAAGCTTCCATAATGTAGATTACACTGTGTTCAGAAACTTCCATCTGATATACAGACACCCAGGACAGCTGTCTCAATCTTTTCTCTCCTAATTAAAGACTCCAAGAAAATCAACATTACTAAGCATTTCTCCCTCTTCCAAGTTACTGGGCTTCTTAGTAATCAATAGGACAGGTTTCCAACTCTAAGTGTTTATAGACAAATGCCATGTACAGGCAGAGGTGAAAAAATGTGGGTAAATTGAGAATGGGCATTTAAAGTGTTTCAGATCAGGTGACAAGTGGACACCATGAAGCTCAGGGCACTTTAGGCTATGGTCAAGGGAGTATGCTGTGGATGTCACATGGTCTGCATCTACTGTTTGCAATTGCTCAGGACAAATGGGGAACATGGACTTTGGCATAGGAACCAGCATGGGAAGGAAATTAGAACACCTCTAATAAGGAAAGGCACGGAAGAACTGGGACTTATGTCATGTACTAGATGAATGACAGTATCTGAACCATTTAGTCTGTAGCAAACAATGACAGGAAGGGGCATTTCCACCTCCAGGGATTACAGGCTGTTCCTTAAGGAGAGTTCAGTGGGATAACTAAAGGTCAAGAGAGAAATGAATTCTCTCCTAACAGGAGGAGCCTTCCAGCCAGCCCAAAGACAGAACAGTCTCCCTTGAAAAGTTGTGTGCTGGGTGATCCATGAACAAAACCTTGACAGTCATGCTGTGAGAAGTGGGAGAGGTTCTTGGAGGTCAAGGGGACACTAGTCAAAAGAAGGCTAAGAGACCACAGAATAAAGCTCAGCTGTTGAGAGTATTCATAAACTCACCTTAATAGACATTTATAGTTTAAGAGGTGAAGGGAAAGTGCCAGCTTTCCTCCAGTGGGCTGCATGGAAGAGAGTACCCTGTGTGTCAAGGGGAAGCTTTAGAGCAATCAAAACAACAGTCTTTGAGAGAAATATACTTTCCTCTTTTATGCATTTCTGAATCCAATACAAAGTTTGGTTTGTTTGCAGTGCTCAAAGCTCAGTGCTTGACCAAGGAACCCGGGTGTAGCTTGGGATGGAGAAATCTTAACCTCCTGGCTATTTCAAAGCAAGGCCTTGATTACAGAAGAGTTTGACTTTGTAAATACACTATAGAGTACAGATTTGTAAACCAAATATTTTGTGGTACATTAAAAATATTTTCACAGGTGATTCAAAATATTCTATTTGAAATATTTTAGCAAAAGGAGCTACTGTAACCTGGTTAAACAGGGTGCCCACTGTTCTGACACCAAGCCACAGCTTCATAAGATTTCTGCAAAGCCTGAGGGTATCTTGACTCTCAAACTTTAACAAACTCTCCTTCAGTTATTTGCAGTTGTCGCAATTAGGATAATTTTCTGGGGGATTATTAAGACATGGTTGTTGACCTCCTCAGTAACAAATTATCTAACTATACATCTGGGTTTTCTTCTTCAAAGATTCCATCCTTGAGTTGTTGAATACAACTCATTGCTTTTTTGCTTTTTTAATAAACTATTACAAGTTAATCACACTGCATGTATCAATGTGTACATTGTTTACTAAGCATTTCCATTATAACTGAAAAAAATAAGATGAACTGAGCTGATATTTTGGATTTTATTTTTCTTCTGGGATTTGATGTCCCAATGATGGTCCTAAGCCATGTATGTTGGGTTCTCCCTATTCTTAATTCTCTCATATGTTTGGTCATGACTCCCAAAGATAAGATCAATTACCACAGAACCTGGGAATGTTTTTCTTAGGCTAGAGGAATGGTTTAGATGATTTGCTTGGGCCCTCCATGAAATCATGTAGATCCTAATGGGGAGGCTGGGGGAGTTGTGATTAACATGTAGGGAAGTTAGGATGAAGAGGGAGAGCAGAGAGTAGAATGATGAAGGCACAAGACAAGGAATGGGAGTAGCCAGCCACAGGAGCTGGAAGCAAGGTACTGTCACTTCTCTCAGACACTGCATGAATGTGGTTCTTCACTTTAGACTTACAGCTTTGAAACTTGAAGAACAAATTTCTGTACTTGAAGACCTGGGTTTACTCATATGGAACTTTTTTTATGACTCAGAACCTTTTTTATGACTCCTAAAAGCTATCCTTACAATGTTCTGGGTTGTTCTCTCTTTTTGTTCTCAGTCTCCACTAAGTCTTCAAGGTTAAACAGTATGGTGTAAGCAGTCATTTGTCTCAACACCAAACAGTACAATGAGGGACTATCAGCCAGATATCCATTACAAGACACAACACAGAGAAAGTCACCCACAGTGTGTTACCTCTGAACACTGTCTCCCTGATTGTTGATTGCATGGGATAAATTAAAGCCAAGCATTGGTGGTGCATGCCTTTAATCCCAGCACTGGGGGAGGCAGAGGCTGGTGGATCTTTGTGAGTTTGAGGCCAGCCTGGTCTACAGAGCTAGTTCCAGGACAGCCTCCAAAGCAATACAGAGAAACCCTGTGCTGGAAAACAAACAAACAAACAAACAAACAAATAAATAAATAAAGTTATTGAATGTGGTACCTGGAGCAGAATAGGGCTAACTAACCTATTTCCCTATGTCTTGCCATACATGGCTCCATATCCTGGTTTGGCTTTAACTGTCAAGCTGACATAGGCTTGAGACACCTGAGAAAGGAACTGGCTACATCAGATTGGCCTGTGGGCATCTGTGGAAGATTATCTTCATGGTTAATTGATATGGGGAGGGGCCAGCCCACTGTAACCAGCACCATCCCTTAGGCCAACATTTCTCAACCTGGGGGTTAAATAACCCTTTCAGACCACTGGAAAACATAGATTTTTACATTATGATTCATAGTAGTAGCAAAATCACAGTTTCTAGGTAACAGTGAAATAATTTTATGGTTGGGGGTCACCACAACATGAGGGACTGTATTAAAGGGTCACAGCATTAGGAAGCTTGAGAACCACTCTTACTCTGCTGATCCTGTGCTGTAAAAAAAAAGCTAGCTGAGTATGAACATGCCCTTGAGCCAGCTAGCAAATAGCATCCTCCATGGTTTCTACTGTACAGTATTTGCTATGAGTGAGTTCCAAGGGTGAAGGCAATGTTGTGTGGAATAGCATTTTCCACTGATAGATGCAATCCTCAACTTCTTCCATCCCCACTGACCCTCAGTGCCTCACTTAGGTGTTTTTCAGCCATAATGTACCTGCCTCCTTCCTCACTGTCTGCTTGCAGGCCCCTGACTATGAGTACCCTTTCCTTTCTTCATATCTCTTTCTGTATTTTTCTCACTGGGCTACTGCGTTTCAATGCCATTATTTCTTTTCTTTGCTGCAAAGGGGGGTTGGGGGGAACACTGTAAGGCCAGGGACAAAAGCAGCCTTTTATGTTGCAGTGTTAAGCACAGTGTGATATAGGTAGTTGACTGAATAGTGAATAGATGAACAGAATAAAAGTAAATCTTCTTAACTGCCCAATCATTTCATTACAAATTAAGGAGTTAAGATGGGCTGTCCCCAAGAGTGCTTCCAGGTCTAAAACACTGTGAGTCTAGATTTTGTATCTGCTAAAATCACTTTTACTCAATAAGCAAAAGTAAGGGGAATTTAATGAATTAGCCAAAAGCTCTAGGAGGAACAACTTTTATATTTTATGTAATTTTAAATGGCAAGTTTATTCCTTCCCTTCCACCCATCTCCCTCTTTCTTTCTATTTTCTCCCATTCCATAGTTTGTTTTATTGCATGGATTTTCTTCCCTTTTTAAATTTTTCCTCTCAGATCCCCCCCCACCTCCCTACTCACTCAATTTTATTTCCTATCCTATCCTATCTATCTATCTATCTATCTATCCATCCATCCATCCATCTCTTTCACACACACACACACACACACACACACACACACACACACACACATGCACAGAACAATTTATTGTTATTTTGTGTCAACAATCTTAACAAAGCAATATAAACTGAAATATTTAATTGCTAAAAGAAATTAACTGTATCTACAGAAAAATAAAGACTAACCGGAAATATATAAACACAGTGAACACTGATGTTTTCCATTGTGTAGGACTGTGCCTTATATCATTACGAGGCGAGGATGAGACATGATCAGAAATACCCATTGAAGCAGCTCTACAATGTATCTTTTTAATCAAAACCCTTCATGTAATTAAAAAGTATTTTGATTGTATACTGATGCTCATAGCAACATTATTTATAATAGTTAAAAAATGGAAGCAACCCAGTGTTCACTGACAGGTGAATTGGCCATGAGGGTGGTATACACATAAATATGCAAATACCCTAATAAGTGCATGAACAAAGGCTGAATTCTGACATGTGCTACAATATAGATGAACCTTGAAGGACTTAAATCAGTCACACAATAAAGAATATTGTATAATTCCAGGTAGACCAGTTACCCAGACTAGTCAAATGCACAGAGACAGGAGAGTTGGGGGAGGGAAGGAGTAAAGAAATTTAATACTTAATGGAAATATAGTATGAGTTTGGGAACATGAAGAGGCACTGGAGGCAGATGGTGCGGACACACTACAATGTAAATGTCTCCATACCAGTGGACTGCATGGTTGCCATGGTTAGCTTTTATGTTATTTATAGTTTGCCACAATTTAAAAAGAGAAAGAAAGCAGAGGACTTTGTCATGTGGAAGGACAACTACAGTATCCAAAAGCAAGAATGAGGGACATTCATAGCACATTCTTCTCTGGCCCAGATATACAGACAAGTTGATATTTAGAGTTAATAGCATTTGTCATTTCTTTACGTTGTGACCAAGATTAAGTGGGGAGCTGCTAAGAGTAAGTGTGGAGCTGATGACGTGACTGCCTTGGGTTTTTCGAAGGATGATGGATGCGAAAGGCCAGGGACAGAAGGATTCATGGATTAGAAGAAATCATGAGGAAGGGGGATGCACTGAGAAGCTGCCGTACTCAGGATGTGGGCTTCCAAGAGCTGCCCTTGACTCGGATTAGAGGGCTGATGTTGCCAAGTTGAGCTTACTTGAATCTGGATGGACAGGTTGGAATATACCAGAGGAAGCAGCCTCTACCACATGGAGGGGTGAAATGCCAGAGGCTGGGTTTGATATTGGCAGGAATCCACTGACAGTGCTAATGTTCAGAAGACTTAAATATTCTCTCTGATACTGACAGAGATTCTGGGTTTGCTTTGGCACCACATTCATGGATATAAAGTCAGGGCTTGGTAGACTCATGGAAATGTGCATATTTTTAAATGGATAAAAAAGTATGGGGACATACTAAAGTAGAATATACAGGAAATAACTGAGCAAAAGGACCAATGCAGAAGAAAATGTTGGCAGGAGATCTTTGAGAAAGTGGGAGCAACCCCTTGCCAACTGCTTCAGGCTGCTGGTGTATTTGCATAACATTAAAATTAAAGCCTGACTAATTTTCCAACAAATTACTTGGCTCTAAATGTAAAAATTAAAAAGAACTAGTTATTCAAAAATTAAAGCATATGTTTCTTGCCTATATATAATCTATATGTGTCTATTCTGTTCTTTTATTTTTCCATGAATGGCTTTAACCTAGGGCATTTCTGTCCATACTCTTTAAACTATATATTATACTGAAGACTTGACCAAGAACATCACAAGTGTGCAGATGTCTTACTGTTCAGGGCACCAATTTCCCCCTTTAATTATTTCCCTGTCAGAATCAATCTCTCTTTAGGGTATGCTTTTGAGGCTCAGCCAATCAGCTTCATTGTGCTGACATAGCCCAGCTGATGCCAAACAGGACTGCTGCTGAGGTCCCCATTAAGGGAACAAAACACACAGTCATACCAGACATGGCACCCCACTGCTATAGCAAGCATCACCATGACTTGAAAATCACAGACTGCCAGAGAATGAAGAGGGTCTGAGACTTTTCTCATGTCAACCTAGCATGAAGAGACAAGAGGACAATGATTGCCTGGTGAGCTAGGAAAAGACCTGAACTCTACATACACCTCCTAATTCCCATATCAGCCTCCATAATTCCCTCCAGTTCCCTTCATATCCCCTCAACATACACCTCCCAACACACTATGCCCAGTTTGTGCTACCCATACATACAAAGGTGCGGGCCCACCCACTGGATCATGGGATACCTCCCAGTAGTCACACTTTCATAGAAGAATGGTTATCCTTCCCCCATTATCAATCAACTGTTAATAGCTCCTCAGTAAATGGTGGGGTCTAGAGACTACCTCTTATAGAATATGCTTTCATTACAGTGATATCTGCATCTCAGACTTGATAACATGTGACTTAGCTGTGTGCTCACAAAAACCCAAGATCCAGACAAGTAAACTAGGCAGTAGGCTTTCTATGGACCAAATTCTTCTATGTTAAGAAAACGTTCTCTTGAATAACAGGGCAAGTCATGATGTCAATGAAGAAAACATAATCAACTAATCAAGGTCAATGTACAGAGGGTATTCTTTTGGATGTATACTGTCTTCTGAACTCAATGCTTGTGTCTAAACAATTCCCTTCTATATGAACCCTGCTCCATTGAACTATTCTAAGAGGACACATAAAGTCAGGTACAGTTGTCAATATACACAGCCTGTGGGACAATTCAGATTTTCAGTGTGAACAGTAAAAATCAGTGGCCATGGAATAACAACTGTGTTCCAAGTTCAGTGATCATGGTGTCAGGATAGCATCCATTGTTCAAGCGGGAACCCTAAAAACCTTGTCCTATACCTGCTACTTTCTGGCTTTGTGGCAAGATCTTAATGTTTATAGCCCCAGACAATACTGAGAACATGACTGGTATACATAAGACAGAATCAAATGAAAATCTAGAGTTCTTACTTTTTTTTGTATGTGTGTGTGTGTTTCAAGCATTTGATTATGTTTGCCTGGATGAGCATGAGTGAGGTGTTGTCACTTAAATGAGGGCAATGTACCAGTGGCTACACCACTGAGGAAGACAACTCCCCCCTCCTATGCAATGTTTAATTTTCTGTAACTCCTCCATTAAGGGTGGGGCTTTGTGAGTCTCTTTCTGATCCCTGATGTAATGTCAATGGACCCAGTCCTTTGAGGAAACCACTGTTGCTATGAATCATGGATCCACTCTCATATTGAGACTAGTCCTCTCACTTAAGCTGAAACTCTCTAGCCAGCAAGCCCCAGGGATCCCTGTCTCTGCCTCCTCAGTGCTGGGATTATAGATGGAACCATTGATATTTACATAGGTGCTGGTGACTTGAAATCGGGTCCTCACACTTGCACAGCAAGACTGAGCCATTGCCAAACCCCCCAAGAAATTAGAGTGGCTTCATTACAATGTAACATTACAATTAATTTCTTTTTGGAAAATTAATATGTAGGCAAACTACAGGGTTTAACAAAACATGCTTTAAACGAAAATATAGCTAATTTCAAAATGTCTCTGGACAAATTCACACTAGTATTGAAAATATTTAGTCACAAATTCATATCACAAAACTCCACTTGAACTGAAATTAAAGAAAACTCATCAGTAAGGCTCAGTGGGAATAAATTAGATAATTGGGTTTGAAATCACAGTAAACAGGAATAACTTTAATTATTCCTTTATGAAAATGGATTATTAGCAGGAAGAGAGAAAGAAAGGAAGGAAGGAAGGAAGAAAGAAAGAAAGAAACTGCTCTTATTTTTGTGTTAGACACAATATCATGTACTACAAATGGGTAAGCTGCAGGACCCTGTCCATAGTGATTTTTTTAAATGGAATATATTAGGGGAAGAAGATAAATTTCAAATGATTCATACATAAGTAAATAGCCTTAAAATAGGGGCATTTTATTCACTGACGGGTTCTTCATTAGAAACTGACTTCCAGATTTAGACAAACTTATGGCCATGAATACATTAAGAGGATTCAAGAATTAACAGGCTTATTACATTAGAAGTATGGTCAGTGTAATGGTGTGGTTGAAGTTGAGGCAGTAGTTAAAGATGGTTGTAGTAAAGCCCTCACACAGAGCACGGATTGGGTCTTGAAGTGGCAGTCACAGCTGGAACAGGCTGTCATGTGCACTGACCTCTGTGGGCTGGAAACATCAGAGGGAAGGAAAGGAAATGCCAGCAATGTTATGTTTTCATTTCATCAAGGACATCAACATCAAAAACTAATTTTGCATGCCAAGGTCAAGTTCTGGCAGTGATGAAAAAGTAGGCCTTGACACCCTAAATAATTATAAGAAGCTGGAAGAGGAGAACTCAGAAAAGGGAAAAATGCCAGAAAAAGATGCCTGTGAGACCGTACTGAGTTTAACTTGAACCTCTCTAAACTGAAAAGATAAAACTTTAAACAATGGCAATTACCCAAGCTGCTATAAGTTTTGAAACACAGGTACAATTCAGGTCACAGAACACTAATTATCTTATGTCAGCTGTACCATGGCTGCATATTGACATAGTTTTCTCTTAGCAGATAATAGCTTGATTTTGACATATGAAAATTCCTTGAAATTCATTTCGATTCACTGTTCTTTTGCTACTGTGTGGTGTTCTGTGAGTCCTGTAGGGTGGTCATCACTCTTATCTCTTATGCACATGTCCATAGCATCTGCCCGGCCACAAAAACCCAAATCATCTTCAGAAAATGCTGCAGAGAGCAAGTCCTTCTTTGAAGGATGTTGGCGTGCATCACTGGAAACTAGTGGGTAGTACTGGTACATTGCTCTTGGCCTTTCCTAGAAGTGCCATGATACCCTACTCTACAAGCACTGTTTATATAGCAGGGGACAATTTACCACACAGCAATGGTTCAATAATTCAAGTTCTCATACAATGTCCAAGCTACTATATGTTATTGAACCAGTGGGAAAGCAAAAGGAAATGTAGAAGGCTGAGGTTTATGTTCTGAACCTCTTTTTATGTAGTCATGAGTAAATAAAGTCAGAGAACACAAATGCCCTTGTGTTGAGCCAATATACTAGAATTTTAAAAGCTAACTGTAGGATGAGTTGAGGGCAGGCTAACATCTTATATAGATGGACTGATATAATATCACGAGTCTTTGGGCAAATACCTGATCATGATGTTTTTTCTGAATATCGTTCACTAGCATCTTATTTACTCTTGAAAATAGAACAAAGTTGTCAAGGTTCTGTTAATACATTCTACCTGTATCATAGATAACAAAATTCCTTTATATGTTAAGCCACTGACATGTTAACACTTATTTCTAAATGAAGACCCAGTTCGTTGAATGTAGGGAGAACTCAAGGCAATCATACCTGATTGACTGATAATAGAAGCCTAGGTAGAAAAGGAATAAGCTCTTGGCATGTGAAAGTATTGCTTGAAGTGAGTTAGTAGCATAATTAACATAAAAGACTAAAAGAACAAAAATTAAACAATACTGGCATCATACTACATTAGTTTTAAGACTTTGCCTATACCCATGGGAAAAGAACAAAGATGTGGTGTAAATAAAATGAAGAGTTGTATGTGAAGTGGGCGGTCAGCATGGGGTGATAACCCAGTCTTCAGGAAAAGCAAAGAGAATATAACTTGCATGCTCTGAGCATCACTGTAGAGCAACATATTGTGAAATTCAATAAAACTGTATGGAGCATAAATCTAAAAGCTATTACATCCATACAATTGCACAGGACTTTGCATGATATATTTAATTGTAATATCCTGAGCCACTCTTGCCTAGGGGATATTTAATTGAGCTGCACAAAGGAAATGGTCTGCTTTGTTTCTAGAAGGAATTCTATTTTGCTCTTATTTCAACTGGGAAGGTGCCTTTACAGCTAAGGGAGCCAACAGGAGCCTACAGTCCCTTCCATTGACAAAATACTGAGATGATACTTAATGCAGGGCTGTCTGTTCTGGACCAAAGGGAAACAGGAAACAGAGAATGTTCTCACATGGGATGCTCTTGTTATAAAGAGATAACATAGTGTTGAACAACCAATCCTAGATTCCACAACCAATAGGAAGATACCAGCAGCAGCTGATTCCAGGCAGAGAACATGTATGATGATCCAAGCTCAACTGGACAGAAACTGTTTATTGGATGATTAAGGGTTAGCAGTGGTCCTCTGATGAAAGAAAAACTGGTGATGGTTCTCAATACCTGTCCGTTGCTCTTCTGTTCTAAAGTATATTGAATCTTTCATTTCAAAGTATAGATTCAATCAACTATTGCAAATCTTATTTTTTTTTTTTATTTTGTGAAATGTGAGGTTTAAAATCCACCTAAGAAGCAAACAAATTAAATATATCCCTAGGAAATCTCAGAGTTAAACTCATCTGGTTGAGCCAGGGTTTGATAATCAGGGTTAGAAATGTGAGATAAGAATCTTATTAGCAAATTTATCTCAATTAGCAGGTTTATTCTTGTTTGATCTCAGTAGTATATAAAAGGCCAAAAGTATTTTACCTTGAAGGTTTAGCATCATTTTCATAGTTGCAGGATTTCATTCACTTACTCAATGATCATTCAACAAATGGTGTGGACTGAACAGTTAGGGAAGTAGGACCTATAAAAAGCAATTAGGATGATGCCCTAATTTAGACAAAGATATATGAGGTGGGTAATGGTGGAGGATAAACAAATGCTCATGCTTCAAAAGGAAGAAAATGGATTAGAAATATCCTAGTTTTTGAGTTATAATAGACCTACCCATCATGTTTAGAGATCCTAGCAAATAACCAATACCTGTAGTACAATAGGAATTACATTTTTGGCAAGTTCAAGCACTGGTTCTTTTTTAAAGAGCTTTATTTTGTTTGTATGTGGTGTGTGTGTGTGTGTGTGTGTGTGTGTGTGTGTGTGTGTGTGTGTGTGTGTGTGATGTATGTGGATATCCTCTGAGGCCAGAGGGTATTTGATCCCCTGGCTAGAGTGATGGAAGTTAAAAGCTGCCGGATGTGGGTGGAGAGAATGTAATCTTTATCCTCTGGAAGAACAAAAAGTACTCTTAACAGCTGAGCTGCCTCTCCAGCCTCAGGACCAGCTTGCTATCTAAGCAAATTCAACTGTGATTTATACGGAGGTTGAAGAATCCAGCTATGAAAGTCTCACTTGAAAGCCATTGAAAACATAAAATGATTGGGGCTATGAGGCTGCAGAGTTGATTACCTTGAAGTGGTAGAAGCCTTATTACTCAATAACTTGAAATGATTTAGGAAGAAACCAGGAGATGACAAAGGTGGATCATGTGTCAGGATAATAATAAAGGAAGAATCATAACAGACAAGAAAGGCAGTTCCACCAGAATAAATGTGAATTATAGAGCCAAAATTTTTCTATTTGGAAATGTGGGAGTAAATATATTAGAAGTCAGAAACTTCCTGGAAATTGTCACAATACTCTGTATGTATTGAGAGAGGAGGATATCAAATATTTCAGACCAAGAATGTAATACAGGATAATCAGTACACCAATGCTTGTCTTACATTTTAATCATTTCTTCATGGTGAATATATCACTAGCATATATATATATATATATATATATATATATATATATCATTGTATCCTCATAAATGTGTGCCAACAAAAAGTGCCATGAATAGTCCTGAGAAAGGATAGTGGTTATGTAGGGTAAGTGTAAAGTATCCAGGTATAAATTAAAGATAGGAGCAGTGGCTTGGAGAGAGGGGGGAGGAGGGAGGGAGACGGGGGTGGGGGAGGCATTGGGCTAGATAGATAGTGCAAAGAACACTTGCTCTAGGGTATAAAATACCCTCTTCTGGCACCCCATGTCCATATATGTGGACAAATACCTAGGCACACACACAGATATACATAGATAAAAGTAAACTCTTTATTAAAAAGTATTGTACATGTTCAAGCCCAGATACTTTTTACATTTCTGAAGTTCCTGTTAATGACTCTATATGTATTTCAATTCACTGCTGGTGAGAGCAAATGGTTTAATTGGGTTCGTGAGATATTCCCAGCTGTGACATTCATTCTATGGCAAAATGATGCAAAGCTTCTTTCTAAAGTCATTACAGCTGAATTGGAATCTGCTTTGGCATCTGGTAGTTGTATGCTTTTACAGAAATTACGTAATTTCTCTAAGTCTCCAGTTGTTCATTTGTGCATATTTCATTCCTTGGAAAACTGCAAGAGTACTAAACCCACTGAAAGTTCTCAGTAAGTTGCTGCCTGGAACATTCTATATATGAGACAAACGTCAGCCACCTATATAAAAGAGCTAAAGGAACTAAATGTGCATACCTTACTTTTTGTAGTTATTATTTGAGATATAGGAAATAGGAAATTGTTTGGTAGTTTTGAATTTTGAATTAGAAATTCTTAATCTTGGGGGCTGGAGAGACGGCTCAAAGATTAAGAACACTGACTGCTTTTCCAGCATCTTGAGTTCAATTCCCAGCAATCACATGGTGGTTCACGGCCATCTATCATGAGATCTTGTGCCCTTTTCTGGTGTGCAGACAAATATGCAGACAGAACACTGTATAGGCAATAAAAATAAGTAAATGAATTAAAAAAAAAAAAGAAACCTTTAATCTTCAGAGGAGAACATTTTGGTTCCTTTAGCTTACTGTAGAGTTTACAGAAGCCAAATGCTAGCACGCAACACTGTGTCTGATGGCAGCTTAGTATATGGTAGGAGGTTTTATAATTCCTGTCACCAAGATACCCCAAATTATTACCTGTTCACTTTTGCCTAGATACACAAAAGTTACCCAAGGTTATCCAGGACAATATTGTGGAGAAGGACAAATTTCTGGTCTGTGCACACCCTTTAAAGTTCTTTAAGAGTAGCTACCCCTACATAACTGCCAGTCTTCCCTCCCCCTTGGTCTAGCACAGTTTGGGGAAAAGTATGAATAGTATATAATGAAAATAATTCCATTCTTATGGGATTTTCACAATAAATTTAACAGTGATTGATAATTCATATAACTAAGATAATGCTACCGTGTTCTGCATTTGTAGTGGTGAGGACCCAGCTCTTCCCTATAGCCTCCTGTCTTCCACCACAACCTTGAATCTGATAAAGATAGCTCTGGTTAAAAAGGAATTTGTTTCAAAGGGTCCCTCCATGGGAGGTACCAAGAGTAATAAAGTCACTGGGGCATGTAGACAGCAAGCCAATAATTACAATGCTGTGCGTGCTTTCAAGATCTCACTTGATGTAGAAAACTGCGTGATTTTTAACTCCAGGATAACTTCAAGAAAACTTATTCCCTTGACCATAATATCTCACATTTTTTAAAAATCTAGGAAGTACTATACATTTACCTAAAACTACTTGAAAATGGAAATTTTATTTACTTGAGAACAGTGACCTCTTATTGTGGCCTCAATTTTCTAAATTTAATTTTTGTACATTATAGTCTTATTAACTAAAGCAAATGCCATTTATGGAAGAAGACTCGTATAAGTGTCTATTGCTCCTCAGGTATAACAGCAGCAGGGTCCCAGTCTCCATGCAGGAACTATTGACACTGGACTTGGAATATATATTTTTGAGAATGAGGTTGTACAAGTTCACAGAAGTATGTCCTACTTCAGTCCAGTTAATCTGGGTGAGCTGACGAGCCAGGAAAAGTATTGTGTAATGACAGTGGCTTTCTTAAAACTTGGGACTACAGAGAAACACCTGCCTAGTAAGATTCTTTACCTGCATATAATGACACTAAAGCAGTAAGAAATGAAAATCTTTCCTCTGACTTGGCAGTTTTCTGTAGTTATTGACTTCAGTGTTATCTGCTGCACAAAATCAGGAGGAGAAGCATTCAGTGCTGTTGGGTAAGGCAACCTCAAGTCTGCCCTTGGTACTGTGAAGTAGACTTCAAGTTTCAGTAACCAAGAATGAAAAAAACAAGTATAAGCATAATAAGAATTTATTTTTTTCCAGAGAGTCCTAGAAAAACTCAGGTCTATAGAAACACAACCAACTGAAAAGTGCAGCCATTTCCAAAAGGTAAAGAAATTTCAAGATCGCGATGGATGTTTTAAAATAGACTGTACCTTCCCAGTAGAGTAGCTGACCCAAATATTAAGGATTCAAGCCCATGGAGAACTAGGAAGTAAACTCAAGGAGGCTATAAAATAATATTTTGGATGAGGTTGCTTTCAGTGTTGTTTATTTATTCATATAAACATGCATGCATATTTTAAATGTGAGGAGAGGTTTTTTTTTTTTTTTTACTGAACACAAGCATGAAAATACAAGTTTAATTATTAGTGTCTAGGTAAAAACAAACAAATAAAGCCAAGCGCAGTCAATGGTTGTTGAAATGGGATCTCACTGAACAGCCTGTCAGACCTTATTGTCAAACTAGATGATCATAGTGAAAGACCCTGTCCAGCTTATGCTGGACAGTTCTGGGTTTTTTAAATATAGTGCTTATTTTATGACAGTATTTGACACTTAAGAGGTACTGGAAGTTGTATTATAATAATACAAAGCCCAGATACATGTTCTTACTCTCACAAATTCTATTAATGCAAAAATACTGGAGTCTAGAACACAAGAATATTCCATTCTTTTAAAGAAATCGTGTAATCATTTATCTTATATATATATGGGCATTTTTGCCTGCATATATGTTTGTGTATCATTTATGTGAGTTACAGAAGGTTTATGTGCCACTATGTGGATGCTGGGAATCAATTCAGGTCATCTGGAAATTCACAGCCAGTAATTTTTAACCAATAAGCCATCTCTAGCCACAGCATTCATGGTACTAACAAGTATTTTCTAGAGTGTAAAGACACACTGTTAAGTTCAATACTTCGATTTGAATTAGGTCTTAAATATCCCCTCTTTGTATAAATATAGTAATGATGACATTCTATAACTTTCCAAGTTAAAGACCCTACAAGACAAATTGACTAGTTAGAGTATTTCCGCCAAAAATGAATGTTCTTTGCTGTTACAAGTACACCACCATCTTCTCTGAGCTCCAAAGAGAGATTAAGAGTTTCAGGATTCTTTCTCATATTCAGTTTGAATCTCAGGAGGCAATCTGAACTATTGTAAGAATATTTTAACCATTGTAACTATTTGTAGTAAATCACACTGTTCTCTTAACTAAGCAGAACAAGCTATATTTCAAAGTTATTCTAGAAGTCTGGGGAAAATAATTGAAAGCAAACCTCCGGAGGTCAGTAAGGTATGTGAAAGATGGAATGAAGTTCTGGCCTCTGAACTGATGACCGATGTGTCATAGAGCATGAGACTCAGGCTCAGGCAAACACGGTGCTGGTAGCAGGCACCATGGGAAGAAGGAAACTTTCACCTTGGCTTATGTGAAGTTGTTTGCACAGTCTGTATCACCCATATAGATGATGAAAATGATTGCTGCTTATTTGCATGAGTTATTTTAGACATCTCTAGGTTTAATGTGCCCCTGCTTGTGAAAGTAGGATGTTTTATTATTTATTTATTAAAGTTTCTTTGCATCAATACTTTTCAGACTACAGAAAGTTAATGAAATCATTTGCTAAGATGTTTGGATTCAAACAAAAAAAAAGGCTATTCAATAATTTTTAAAAAGGATTATTTTGACATGAACTGAATAATCATTGAAGTTACTTATAAAACTGCCTTTCAAAGAGCAAGGCTTAAGAAAAATACTTAATGTGCTACAAAAACTATCAACAAATAAATAAATATATTCTTTGAAAATGAAACTTTAGTATACATACACAATAGAAAACTTCAGTCAAGAGAAAAATGGGGTTAAAATTATTGGAAGAAAATGAATACACAGAATATGTAATATTAATGGAGATTACAGTTTATTTAGAAAGGAAAAGGCTGCCATGTTCATGTGCAAGATCTAGACAATAATATAGGTAAGTATGTAAACAAATAAACATGTAGGTACATACAACAGGAAGAAAAGAAAACAAGGAAGGCTAAATATTAGAGGTTGAGGAAGGATTGAATGAAGGTATTGGACATGAGCTATGAAAAAGAAAATAAAGCTAATTGTGACTCTAGTTCTAATTCTGTCACAGAACTTTTGTTTGGGGTGATGGATAAGGACATAAATATATTCTGCACAGTAAGTACAAAATGTAATGTAATGCACCACAGCCTCAATTCTCAATGGTTACTCATATTCATGGAAGCTCAATGAACAGTAAGACTTTAGGTCTAGTTAATTTGGGTAGATGATTTTTTCTTCAGTGGAAAGTTTTTTTAATAATAAAGTTTATTTTTAAATACTAAATTAAATTTACTATTTTTAATGAAATTGCATACATTTCTTGGCTAGATGCATACCTATAATATGTATGAATATGATTAAACTCACATATATATATCTCTCAGCGCTTGTCCACCCATATATATCCATAAGCTAATCCATCCCACTCCTCTAGTAGGGCAATGTGTAGATACAGATGAAGACATAATATAGGTACAAACTGTGCTTTCTCTATCTCCTCTTACCCCCTCCTCTACCACATGTATATACACATCTACCTAAATTGAAAAAATTATTCTATAAATATTTTCTGTATTTCACTTATATTCTCACAGCACAGAGGTTACATTCTTTACTTAACTCTCTTTGTGCTTTCTTCTATCTTACAAGGCTTGATCATTGAATTTTGGTTTGTATCATGAATTTTAACATTATATTGATAAGTAATGTAAAATATAGGATGAATTATTTGTTTTTATATGGATAATTTGCTATAATATTTATTAGCCATTCTACTTAGTACTTTTTCTCTTAAATTGTCTTGAAATAGTATAACTATATATTTTTTCTTATGTGCATTTTTCTTCTGTGAAAGAAATCTATAAAATTCTGCAGAATAAACCCCGTTTTGAATTTAAAAAAAAATCTTTGTACATTAAAAGCATGTTGTAGCAACATGAAATCAGGGTGAACTTAAGGAGAAGGAATATCTAACCAAGAAGCAAGCCAAATGTAAGAATAAAATGGAACAAAGCAAAAACCAAGAACAAGACAAATGAAGTGGGAACTGTAATGTTCTCAGCCATGCTGGGGACTGGGTACAAACAGATCAGATTTTTCAGCAGCCAGTGGGAAATACTCCCACCTTTTGGTAACCCAGTTTCTAGTACTCCTGAGATGGAAACTGAACAATTTTTATTATCTATGTACCAAGGTTATTTTTCCCTGGGATTTCCATTACAAATCCTCTCTGGAGTCTACTTTCTAAGTGGCTGGATCATAGCCTTAGGATTGGTATGACAATTCTGGGAGGTTTGTTGTTTGTGGCTTTCCAGCAAGTCACTAAAAAATAATGTTCTTAGGTGACCTTAAGTATCTTGCCCATCACTGATGCTGATCATCTGATTCAGTCTTCTCATATAGTCAGGGGCTATTTAGTAGACAAATTAAGGAAGAGAATGTTACACCACCCACAATGATTTACTTCCTTTGAAATGATCATGATATGCTTATATAATACAGTTGGTCCCATGAAGCCCCGTCTATATTAGCTCTTAAATAATTTGGGTACTGGGTTAGACGCTTTTGGAGAAAGTTAGGATGACTGCTGATAATACTATATTGTTACATCATTATATATCTATATTACCCTATATACTTTTAAATCTGATTAATCACTTCCTTTCTGAAAATACTCTTTCCTATAGTTTATTTGCATGTTCAACTGATCAGGAAAATAGCCCATTCTGACCAACTGAGGACCTCTGCTTGGGTATGACAGTTGTGGAGCTTGGTCTCTTTGTAGGGCTCCTAGTAGTGAGGTCAGGACCTGTCGTCCCTAGTGCTTAGGTAGCTTTTGGGAACCTGTTCCTCATGCTGATTACCTCACCTAGCCTTGATGCAGGGGGGAGGAGCTCGGTCCTACCTCAACTTGATGTGCCATGCATTGTTCAATATCATGGGAGGGAAGCCTGCCCCTTTCTGAATGGAGATGGAGGAGGACTGGAAAAGAAAGAAGGTAGACAGGAAGCTGGGGTTGGAGGGGTGGGGACTGGAAGGAGAAGAGGGAGGGGAAACTGCAGTCAGCATGTAAAATAAAAATAAAAAATTAAAGTATTTTTTTAAAAAAGAAAAGAAGACAGCTCATTCTGTCCTAAATAGGGTCCTGACTTATTTCTGATAGTCTGGTTCATGTCTTATACCCTAAGATACTGTTTTAATTCTATATTTGGATGATATTTTGTGGTCAATCTGTTTGTGTATTTTTTTTTATCATTTTATGCATTCCCAAAGCTATGGCTATGTGAACCTGCCTCCCTTGAAGTTGGCCATATGCTCAACTCTTCTCTTGCCTCTGGTCTTGCTTAGCATCAATCCATTGTCTACTTTCCAATACAAATGAATGTTCTTTTCCTGCCTAAAACACTTCTAAATATGCACATTTAATGCATTGATGGATACTTTCTCAAATGTTTTTCCCCCAATATTTTTTTAACATTAGAAAATATCTCTAATGAGGTTTTGTGCTTGGTGGACTGGATGTTAGCATACCTGACATGTTTTTCTTCAGTTGTTTACTATTCTTACTTAATACTATTCTTAATACTTACTAATACTATTCTTACTTAATTGAACTTAATGGTTCAATTGAAGGGTTGCTTGCACCTTTTTTTTTCCCCACAAACTTAATTTTTTTCTACAACTCAGAAGCTTATAGGATGCCCACTCTTAACATCTTAGGCTACGTGATTGTGTTAACCATATTCCAAAGATACCTCAAAATCAAAGTCAGAGAGTCGGAGCCTGGAGAGGTGACTCCATGGCTAAGACCTGTGTTGCTTTTTCAGAGGACAGATTTCATTTCAAGCACCTACAGGACAGCTCACAATTGTCCATAACTCAAGTTCTAGGGGATCTCATGCTCTCTCCTGACCTGATGCAGGCACAATACACACATATGGTACTCAAATATATGTGCAAGTAAAACATTCATACTCATAAAAGAAGTAATTTTTTATTAAAAGGTAAAGAGTCCAGGTTTTCTATTGTTCACCATGGTGAATAATAGTTGGTATGCTTTCTCTATGGTTTAAGATGTCACTAAGGGAGTACAGTATTTTTATTATTAAAAGCATTTCACTTTTTTTGTATATTGCTGCTCTCAGGATACCTATATGGTAGATAATTTACCCTAAATAAATGAGGAAAATGAAATGCACCAGTTTTGATCCAACAAGAAAATGATAATAAAATTAAATGTGAAGTTTTTTTTATTACTTTACCTCTAATCTCTTTGTGAGGGAAAAAAAAAGATTAATAAGAAGTACAATTTGACATTAGTGATTTACATTTATCCTCTTACTTTTGAGGGAAAAATCTGTGCTGTTTTAATGAAGAACTAACTTTTGTTTATTTCAAACTTAAGTGTATCATGTTGGCAAATTGGCAGTCATTTTGTATGTGGGAATAACAATATTTTACATTTCTTTTGTTTCAACTGGTAGTAAGGAAAGGACTGATTTAAGTAGGACAAAACCTCTAGGCTATGTGAAAATAGAATGATGAAATATAATCCCTGTTCGGATGTCTTAATAGGAAAGGACCATGTAGACCTCTATTAAGAGTTCTGCAACACAGTTTAGTTGATATATTCTTATGGCCCCTAGAGATGAACCCCCTTCATCTTTAAGCATTCCTAGCAACTGCTATAGAAGAAAATGGGAAGGTATACAAAGCAGGAGGCTATCTTAGCTAGAAAAACATGATTACCTTCAGCATCTCAAGAACTCCACTTTTTAAAAATCCTGCAATTCACTGTGCTCATAACAAACAAAACTAAGAATATATATATACACATATATATTCCCCTGGAGGTCAATGAGAAAACAAACAAGTTTGATTCATTTTCTAAGCATCTGACAGGATGAGCAATTTACAATGCTACATTAACAAATAAAAACATTAGGCACACACTAAACCTGGTCCAAATGCTACTTAACGAGCTGTTGGGACTGTTGACATTAATACCTGGGATTGTGCTACTTTGGTTTTATGGACATAGTGAGCCCTTCTGAATGATGAAATCTTGTAATTCAAACAATGCATCATGGAAAATAAAAGTTTCACTTGCCAAAGCACTATAGGATTGAATTTTAAAACATATTGCTGTGTGGTAACAGATGCTGTTTGAACAGCATCACAAAAACTAAGATGAATTTTAAAAATGTACAAGGATGTTTAATTTGTACCGTCTAATTGGAAACACAGAAGCAAACAAATAAAATAATGTTCCTGGGACCCATTCTACAGTTATGTCCCATTACATAAGCAAGTCCCATTACACTATATATATATATATATATATATATATATATATATATATATATACATATATATATTAAAAACATCATTATCACATCAAATTATGGAACAAATAAAGTCAGGTTGCCCAAGATGGCATCAAATAAAGTATTGCAAATTAGGCTCTGCATGGGACTGAACTAGACCTTCTGAATGTGGGTGACAATTATGTGACTTGATCTGTTGCGGTGGGGGGTGGGGTGGCTTGAAGTAGCACCAGGACCTATCCCAGGGGCATGAACTGGCTTTTTGGAGCTCACTCCCTATGGTGGGTTACCTTGCTCAGGCTTGGTATGGGGGAGGGGCTTGGCCCTGCCTCAATTTGGTATTGTTGATTCCCCAAGGAAGGCCTTACCCCCTCTGAGGAGTGGAAGTAGGGATAGAAAGGGTAGGGAGGTAGAGGAGTGGGGATAGGAGAGGGAGGGGAACTAGGATTGGTATACAAAGTGAAAAATATGTTTTAAATAAATAAAAAGCCACACAAGGTTCATTTTACTTATAGCTTAAAAACATTTATGTCCTTTGATTTATACTCACCTAAGAGACATACAGTGACTTTTTAAAAGTCTATGCTAAAAACTTTACCCAAGGATTCACTGACTAATACTTTAAATTTTTAAAAATTCATCATTTTAAGTTTATGGGTGTTTTTGCCTACATGTATGTCTGTGTACACCATGGATGGCTCCCTAGTGCCAACAGAGGCTTTTGGAACTGGAGTAATAGATGGTTGTGAGCTACCGTGTGGGAGCTGGGACCCAAACCAAGGGGCCCTGGAAGAGCAGCTGGTGCTCTAAAACACTGAGCCATCTCTCCAGCTCCAAATAAATATTTCTTTTAAGTCAAGTCAAAACCAATGTGGTTCACAAAGAATCCACCGTGAGCTTGGACTCTGTTTTTCTGTGTTTTTAATCATTATGTTAAAAGCAAGTCTTAAGAAGTCATTTACCACTAATAATTTTTCTCATGCTGTTTTTCATTTTGAGGTTCTGATTAAATGGGAGTTTAAAGAACATAGCAAGTAAATGGTTATTTTTAGCAAGCCAATAGTCAGAAAAAAAATTTAGTAATTTATTAATGGCAAAACTGTGATAGGTTGTTATTCTGGGGTTTAGAGTATACAGGTGAGTTTCCAAAGACTCACTTATTGCAATGGTTTACTCTGAATTTCTTCCCACTAACACTTTATTTTGAACTTTGGAGGTCAAATTAAAACCATGCTCATATAGGAAACAACTTCACCTTTGTAATACACTGCTTTGAGAAAATCGTCAATTCTAAATCACACCAAATTTCATTGCAACAATCCCTCATAAATTCTTAACCTTTATATCATGGAGACATTAAATATGTCAACTGTTGATATGCACACATTGGAGACTAAAACAATACCTCTACAGAACAAAGGAAGTGCGTACTATAGATTTTCCAGCCTGAGCTTCTGCAGCTACATAAATGGGTTCTTTCTTTTGCTGACATAACAGGTCAGTGTTACCCATCAAGCCACTAGCAAATAAGTGTGAAAACTGACCATAAAACACCTCATTGAAGGATCCATTTTACAGTAGGAAAACTGTAAATACACATATATTATTTTCTACTTCCAATTTCTGAGCTGGAAACGACTACTTGTGCTTCAGTACACCTCAGTTGAACGGTTTGTTTGGTTTTTTTTTTTTTTTTTTTTAATTGAACGGTTTGTTAAAGGATCATTTGACCATGTCGGCATAATTCCGACTTTTTACTTCCTACTTTTTTAAAAGTACACCTTTATAATCCAGTCTGCAGAATTACCACTGTGCAATGTTAATTTTGAGAAATTACTTAGGCACGGTGTTTTGTAACAAGTTATGGGAGCACATACTAGAGTAGTATGAGTCAACTGGTTTAGAAATTGGTAGCTTCCAAATGTGTGACAATCTTGAGATTTGGGTCTGAAAGGCACTATTATGCTATTACCATGGGCATAAGATTTCTGTAAATACTGCAGAAATCTAGGCCTGAAAGAATCTATTAAGTTAACATTATGCATTCTTGGGGTTTTGAGGTTTCTGAAATGCATCCATCATTCAGTCCCCACTGACGTTTATGAATACCACAGAGCTCAACTATCAGGCATCTTTGTTTCATTTTTCCTGCCCCTCCCTCCCCCTCTTCCTGTCTCACCATCTTTATCTAACACTCTGTGATTGATCCTGACTGTGTGAACAACAGTGCTAATGTGTTTAGACACAATCACTTTGTAATTAATAGGAAATGGTTTTCAAGGGACTGTTTGACAATGTCTACTGGTAGGAGAAAGCCTACAAAGTGTCTAATGGTGTTATTCCAATATGCTTCGGTGGTGGTAAGTGGCAAATGGACTGTAGAGGAAGGCAGGCTGTGTAACAGATTATGACTCCAAAGACTGATGGGAGGAACAGTTAAGGAAAAAAAAAGTTGTCATATGAACAGATAGGATGACCCCTCTGGACCAAGGTCACAGATACCACCCTTTCATTTAATCATCATGCATGGCAGATGAAATACTTTGTGTTTTCTATTTATCTTGTTTTAATCTCAGAGTGTACATAAATCCTGCATTGAAATAGAATCATATTCTCTTTTGTGCCTTTGAAAAAATAGTGAAATAAAATCCTCTCTCTCTCTTGCCTCCTCTCCTTCCCCCACTTATACAGGTTTCAACAACCTTCTGAAATGAAGTGAGTGGTGACTGTAACAGAGCAATCTGAATGGAGCACTTGTTTTGAAGGCGTATTTGCTCTCTATTACCACAACCTGTCCCACCCATGGTTTATCCAACACCCCAGGAAGCATTCTCATCCAGTGTTTACCTTGGGGATGTTTTGTCTTTGGTAAGAAGCCCTAGTGATGATCAGCTTCAAAGATCACATTGTAACAGCAAGGGAAAGTCATGGGAAGAGAGCCAATCATGAAATTAGGCATGTTAGATGAGAAATAAGCAGATTTGGCTGTAGCCATATACTGATGTTTGAGATTTGTTTTTCTGGTTGTTTTTCTACAGTTCTCTCTGTTTCCCTTCCTACTTCTATCTCTGTTGCCTGTTTTCTTCCTTCTAGAGGTAGGTATTCATTGAATATTTGCTATGTGCTGGTGGGAAAAAGAATGTAACAAACCATGCCTTTCAGGGTCATTAGTTTGAATGAAAGACTGACATTCAAATAGTTACTTCACAGATGTGTCTTTGCAAAGAAAGACAAATGCTGTGAGTGAAAGGAACACAGACTCATAAAGGGTTAAACAAACAAAGGAACTCAACTTTGATGGATGTGTTGAAGATTTGACATCATACAATCAGGAAAGCCTGGGTGGGGAGGACCTTGTGTTCTGGAATCTGAAGAATGCAAATTAACTACAGGGAAGGAATCTGAAGGAGGAAATGGCATGCACGAGGCTCATGGTCAAGGGTTTGTGTGAACATGCATGGCAAGAAAGCAGAGAACTAAAGGGCAGGTGTTTTAAGAGAGTTTGGATGAGTAGGGGGTGGTGTATTGGGCCAGGAAGTTACTGAAGACATTTAAAATAGTGTGGCAGGATTGTCTTTTTATGTTTAAAGAGCTATTAAGACTGAAGTATGAATCATAGACCGGAAGGAAAAAAAGAGTAGATGCGAGGAGTCTAACTGAGGTCATTTCAGAGTCTAGACTGAAGACCATGGAGTTTTGTGCAAAAAGAACTGGAAATAAATTAGAAAAAGGGGGCATTGTGGATACTCTTGGTCCACTTCCTGCTAGACAATCTATAGCAGTGAAGGCCCTCCAGGCAGTTACTGGTGATTACAGCGAGGAGAAAGACTTCCTGTTACTGCGATCATGCAAGTTTCACTGCTCATCTTGACCAACTTCACCTTTGAGTTAAAACCATACAGTCACTTGCTCGGAGAAGCACTATTAACAATTGTTGAATTGAGTTTTGTGCATGACAATAGACATGGGTCTATCTGCAGTCTTCTACGCACCATCATCCAGTTGTGCCAGCACCATTTGTTGAAGAGGCTTTCCTCCCCATGGAGGGATATTCCCTTAGCCTAGAGGCAGGGGGGGCCTAGACCCTACTCCAAATGACTTGACAGATTTTGATGATCCCTCCTTGAAGGCATCACCCTCCCTGTGTAGTGTGTGTGTGTGTGTGTGTGTGTGTGTGTGTGTGTGTGTGTGTGTAGAGGAGAATGGCATGGGAGGGAGAAAGAGGGAACTGGGATTGATATGTAAAATAAGAAAAAATTATGCTGTACTAAAGAAAAAAAATTTAAATGTTCAACATCCTAAATCTCAGGGAAATCCAAATAAAAACTATTTAAAATTTCAATTAAAACAAACTTGAATTGATCAAGTTAGGCCATGTGATGATGTAACAGCTCTTCTTGTGGGCCGTTTCTTAAAGTAATTTGCTAGGCAGAGAGAGGCTCAGTATGGCAATGAGTAATTTGATGTCCAAGACCTGACACTCTCAGTACTTTTCATTGTTAATAGTGGTTCTCATAAGTGGTAGTTGTACCTTCTGGGGAGAGATTTTTTCCCTATCTGGAGACATTTTTGATTATCACAACTTGGGAGGTGAGAGCTACTGTGATGAACATGGCAGCTCCTCCCAGCAGCAAAGAAATGATCTGACTCCAAGTGTTCAAAGTGCCAAGGTTGAGAAACATTGACTTTTCAAAACAGGCTGATAAGATTTCCATTTGTCATGATATGGCAGACAAAACAAAATCCTTATCTCAGTCATGGAAATTAAATAAGAAACATTTTAAAAAGAAAGAAGTTGACATATGTTAACAACATAGGTTATTTGTAATGTCTTGGGTATATATCCAACCAGTATTTACCAAGTGTAAAATCAAATAGAAATGCTTGGTAGAGAAGAAGACAATGTCTGGTATAGTTTTTGCAGATTTGTTAATTTGTAATATTTCTTTCACTGCAAACAGTTTTGGAAAGCATTTCTTTGGAAACTATATTTGTCATCTCTCAAAGAAGGCAAGCTATGATTCCATTAGTGGATAATGCAGTGCATTTTCTTTGTACATTTCAAGCTGGAGAAAGAAATGCTTTTTTATGATAATCTTTTTCATTTAAATTTGAAAAAAGCTTGTTTTACATGTCAACCCCAGTTCCCTCCCCCTCCCCTTCTTCCCTGTCCCCCTTCTGTCCCCTATCCAATCCCCTTTCTGCTCCCTGGGAGGGTGAAGCTAAAAGAAATACTTTATGTATGGTAAAGTGAATTTAAGGTCTTGGCATTTAGCAATTTTGGTTTCCATTCTGATTTTAGGATATTTTGTTTTGCCTCCGTGCTGGATACTTTCTGCTTGCATCGCCAGATCCCCTTTGTCTCTGTGACTGGTTTCTGTATCTGTTTCAACATACACTTCTACTTTCTGGCCTCAATGGGTATTAGGACCATAAGGGGTGAGAAAGGAAAATAAGGTGTGTGTGGTGGGAGGTCTTAATTTTCTCTGAGTGGTCATTGTAGTCTGGTAGCATCCCTCATAATTCATTTTGGTCCTTTTCACAACTCTTTCCTTTCACCATTCACCACAGATTAGAAACAAATCCTACTATATTATAGTGTCCTTTGCATTTTAATTTATACTATGGCTATGTCATTGAAAATAGTCTTGTTCCCAGCTCTCACTAATATATTCAACTCCAATTGCTTTCTTCTAGTAGCCTAATGACGACAATGTATATTTTTATGGCTTACATGTTCCTAAGGATTGACAAAGATTGCATATGTGATCACAAAGTACATTGCAGTTGGTTTGCAAATGATGCATACATTTGGACCGATTAAGTGGACTTGGTACCTAAGAGTACTCATAAAAATCAAATATATAAGACTGAGAAAATTACAACTGCTAGATAATAGATAATTCTTGATGTCAGTAAAATATTTTCAAAGCTATATTATGACGAGGAGAGACTAATGAAGAACTCAAAATTTATTACAGCCAAAATCCCCTTTTTATGAGCCAGTAGTTAACCCATCTCCCAAAACATTTATTCATTATTATTTATTCATTATTGTTTAATTCAATCTCTCACTTAATAAGAAATTGCTCAGATATTTTATTCTATGTTCTATACAGAAATCAGTCCTAAATCATCCTATTTCCATAGTTACAGGATACAGTGCCATCAACCCTCAGCATCTGATGGGTACCATTTCAAGACCCTCCTGGAAAATGGAATAGAATTTGCATATGCCCTGCACACATTATCTCATGTATTTCAGACTCTCTCTAGATCATTTATAACTCCCAATACAATGTACATGCTTTGTAAAGGCTTGTTAGACTGTTTTGTTTAGGGGAACAGTGACAGGAAAAATTCAATACATGTTCATTACAGATTCAGCTATTTTTCTTGAAAACTTTTAATTCATGAATACAGATAGTCCGTGGGGACACATAGCTGTTGCTGTGTAGAGTTCATAGTCAAGTATCTCTGTGCTTTTCATCAAGACAAACAGCCACAAACATCAAGGCCAGCTAGCTACATTTACAACTATTGAGTAAGCCCCTTAAGACATCTATACCTTAGCTTCCTGAAGCTAAGCATGTTATTTAAGGCAATTAGTGACAATTGAAGGACACAATAGATTGTCTCTACCTCTCTCCTTCTTTCCTTCCCTGTAAGAGCAGTCAAATTGAGAAAAGTAAAACACATCATAAAAGGCATCATTTAATATGAAGCTAATGTCACAATGACTTGGGCTGACATAACTACAACAGCTAATAAAATGGGTGTGAACCAGTGTATACTGGACATCTTTATTTCCATGGCATCTTTGTTTCTATATTTACATAATAAGAATGTCCGGGAGATCTGCCCAAGACAATGCACACTGGATACTTAATGTGAAATACATGCTGAAGGATATGTGTGAGGCATTAGCCTTGTTTTCTCTAAATCTCCCTCTGCTTCCACAGTTCCAATGACAATAAATGATTTAAGCTATACTATAACACATACAAAAAACAACCGCTGCTATCGTGAATTATCATGCAAGAATGTGATTTCACCCCAGCATCTCATTTTTCATCAATCTTACTCAATATTAGTGGTCATATGCAAGGAAAAAAAATACATGAACTACTGCCATTCTTCATGATTGTTCCAAAACTGGACTTTTAAATTCACTCTTTTTTTTCCAGCTCTTGAATGGCCGGATAAAAATCAGAGACCAGCCAGTTCCCACATCTCTGATGTGAGCTCTCATTCTGTGTGCTGGCTGACCTAATGGAAGCCTGAGGCAGATCAGTTTACCACAGCACAAGGTGGTTCTGTGCTGGGGCTTGTGTACCTGCGTTTGTAGAGAGTCCAGTCATATACTACACACCTACTTTGCCTGTAACTGGAGATAGCTAATACACAATGGTGCTGAAAGAAGTGGATGCTTTCAGCCAGGGGACTTGTAACACGATCCCTTTTGCATCTAGAGTTGCTACACAAAGTGTCCCCATCCCATCCTCCTTAGAAGTGCCTGAGTGATGGGAAGTACTAAGACTAGAGTAGAATGGAGGGCATGTGTTAGAGTGGGTAAGGCCACTCAACAGTGCCCAAGTGGGAGGTAATTTAACTCTTCAATGTTTTTTTTATTTTTGAAAGAAACTGGCAATTTGAAAGTAGTTTCTAAGAAAGAAAGTATTTGTTGAGGTTTTACTAGATTCCCTTAGGAAGTTGGGATGGTCCAGATTTAACACATAAATATTGACACTTAATAAAATGAATTCTACTTCTCTGAGGAAAAGATGAGGGAGATTGTTGCTATTCTCCTGATAAAACAACAAAAACACTTGCCACAAGTTTACAGAACATGGTGGCCATGTAGACAGGATATCAGATGCTGTACAGGGAGACCCCTTCATGAGCTTCCCTGTCATGAGAGTCTGGATATTAAATATAAAAGGAAGCTATGGGCTTATCCTTTGACAAAAGCTCCTCTATTCGAGAGGCAGAAGGATTGAAGACAAATGTCACCTTTCTTGGCAATTGCCAGCCTAACTTCTTTAATGAACAAGCAGAAGGTCACAACAGATAAAGGAGGAAAGCCATATCCCCTGCCACAGCTGTACTTTTACTTTGTATTGTGGGTGCTTTCCAATTTTTCATAGCTCTGTTTATCTCTCCCTTGGCAGCCTTAATCTCCCCCCAACTCAGCTATTGCCAAATCGAGGATAATAGCAATACCAAGAAGCTTAGCTGAGAATGTCTGTAAGGACCTAGACTCATGGTGGGTCTTAAAAAATATACGATGCCACTTCCAAAAAAATACAATGGGACTGTGCAAGTTAATATTCCCTGATGGGAGCCTGCTTACAGACGGGAAGAAGAGTGACTCGAAGCTTGTTAGATGGTTGCATCAGAAACATGGATCTCATTTTGGGAGTGAGTGTACCATGATAAGGGTGGGAGAAATAATCAGTGAGGGTTTTAGGTATTTTAGTTGCCATGTAGGAAATCAAAGCAAATCCATGGGTTTGTAAAGACCCGGCATTCATAGGCCACTCTCTTCATTTTGCCAGAACATAGACCTATCAGCCAGACACCAAGCTAACTACTATTTTGAATGAATGCTTTATGTAAGGTAATTTTCAAGCATTTCAGAATTCCAAATTGGTGATTCTAGTTCTTAAAAAATAAATAAATGAAATGAACTAAGAATCTGGCAAAACAAAGGCAAAGAGAAAAACCTCAGTTCTTCTTGTCCCAGTAGGCAGTCCGATGATGCTCTTAAGTGGATATACACAGCATGCCAATGATGAGCCTAGCCATGCTAGAAAGCTGTTACATTTAAATTCATATGAAAGATGAAACCAAGGCAGAAGTAATTCACCATGCTATAGACTCACAGTTTTGCTTTAATCTCTGACATGCTAACATGTATATTCTTTACTTATCTGTAAGCTCTGCAATTTGTGGAGGACACATCTGAATTTCATCTCCCAGAAGCCATTGTTCTATTTTGATGAACACTTCCTCTAAAGTTTAAATGCATTTCATGAAATTCTTGGATTTGAGATGAATATACTCATCATTTTACAGCGAACAGTATTGAATAGGATGTGAATTGGTACCCAGAAATCACCATATGCATCCTCAAATACATATACTTGCTAATATATATTAAAACTGTATTTTGATATTTTATAATTAGTAAACATCAATATTATTTTTGCATTTTAAATAATTTTTGAGTGATGAATGTACTATATCTACAGATAAGGGTATATGTTCAGGAAAGAAAGCAGCCATGGCTCCAATATCACAAGGTTTTAATCTGAGGCAGGATAGATGTTATACTCAAAAGATGATACTGTGTTTGAGATAGGTCTCACTGTGAAGCTCTGGCTGACCTGGAACTCACTGTGTAGATCAAGCTGGCCTCATTCTGATAGTTATCTACCTGTTCATGTCAAACAAGTGCTGGGATTAAAGGCACACACCACTATGTCCAGCTTGCCAAGCAATGTTTTAAACAAATCACAAAGTACAGACCTTGTTGCAGGGAACAGGCAATGTGCCTTATTTGGGATTGTCAATAAATACTAATAGCTCATACTCACAGGTATTGACACTCTGCACTACATTTTCTACATTTCTGACAAAATAACTGTGCAAATTAATTTTAGGGTAGAAAGATTCATTGTAGCTCACTGTTTCAGAGGGCTCAGTCCATGGGGGCTGTGATGAAGCAGAACATTACAGTGATGTGAGCATTTGGTAGTGGAACTTGTTCTTCTTGTGACTGTGGTAAAGTGTAAGCAGGAGGAGACAGAGGAGGAGGAAGAAGAGGAGGAGCAGCCACCACCAGGTACAAGATACTCCCCTCAAAACATCTCTCCAGGGATTCATTTCCTCCAACCAACCCTACTTTCTAGAGGCCACTTCCTTCCAATAATATGCCATTCAACTAGGAATCTATTAGTGGATTCATTGCATCAGTGCCCTCATGATACACTTATTTCCCCAAGGTCCTACTTGTGAACATAGCACTGAGGTCTAAGCTTTCAACAATTGACCCTTTGGTTGTGGGGTGGGGGTGGGGGTGTGTGTTGTGGAGGAGGTGCTTCTAAGTCCAAATCTAAACAAATGCAGAGGTGATCATTTGTGGGCTAAGTTAGTCAAAGTGTTCTGGCATATTTTATCAATCACAATGGATTCACTCAACCAATCACACCCACAGATGGTTTGTTTAAATCTATAGTACTTCAAGGATTCTGTCTCACATGATGAAAAATGTGCTCAACCTTTAATTCATCTTTGTCTCCTGTTTCTAAAGCCTTCTAAAACTGACTCACATTTTATCAATATATACTACCAGTAGGCCAACCCTGATCGAAGATCTCAAAGAAATTTTTTTAAAGTATTCACATAGTCATGCAGGCATGCGTATGTATGTTTAATAAATACTTCTTGCTAGTATTGCCATTGCTTTTCTATAAGAACCTACACCCTATATTGCAGCCTCATGAGATGTACTTTTGCACATGTTTTGGGGAGTGTTTTAAATATCTTCCACGCAGCCCCCAAGAAAAAGCCCCAGTTGTAGTTTGGATCACATTAGTATTTGAAAGTTAGCACCTTCCCAATGCTACTTTTACATTGGGATACATTTCAAGACTTTCAAATTCTCTCTATTAAGGAGTTTCTCCTTTTTCCCATATCACCTGATTCTGAGAGTACAATTCATGAAACATGATCTGTTCCCTGAACAGCACTTTTAGTTTCAAAAACAAATTAAAAAAAAATCATAGTCTCTAAGTTCTTTCTAAAGATAGGCTGAAAGTTGATTTGATTTGCATTTCCCTGATAGCTAAGGATGTGGAGCATTTTCTTAAGTGTCTTTCAGCCTTTTTGATTTCCTCCATTGAGAATTCTTTCTTCAGTTCTGTACCCCATTTTTTAATAGGGTTATTTGGTGTTTTGTTGACTAGTTTCTTGAGTTCTTTGTGTATTTTAGAGATCAGCCCTTTGTCAGATATAGGATTGGTGAAAATCTTTTCCCAGTCTGTGGGCTGCCGTTTGGTCTTGTCGACTGTGTCCTTTGCCTTACAGAAGCTTCTAAGTTTGAAGAGGTCCCATTTATTAATTGTGTCTTTCAGTGTCTGTGCCCCTGGAGTTATGTTCAGGAAGCAGTCTCCTATACCAATTTGTTCAAGGATACCTCCTACGTTCTCTTCTAAGAGGTTCAATGTGGCTGGATTGATGTTGAGGTCTTTGATCCATTTGGACTTGAGTTTTGTACATGGCTACAGACATGGGTCTATCTTCAGTCCTCTACACACCTTCATCCAATTGTGCCAGCACCATTTGTTGAAGATGCTATCTTTGCCCCATTGTATAATTTTAGCTGTTTTGTCGAAAATCAGGTGTTCATAGGTGCGTGGATTAATATCAGGATTTTCAATTCGATTCCATGGGTCTACCTGTCTATTTTTATGCCAATACCAGGCTGTTTTCAGAACTATAGCTCTGTAGTAGAGCTTAAAGTCATGAATGGTGATGCCTCCTGAAGTTCTTTTATTGTATAGGGTTGTTTTGGCTATCCTGGGTCTTTTTGTTTTTCCATAAAAAGTTGATTATTATCCTTTCAAGGTCGGTGAAGAATTGTGGTGGGATTTTAATGGGGATTGCATTGAATCTGTAGATTGCTTTTGGTAAGATTGCCATTTTTACTATGTTAATCCTACCTAACCAAGAGCATGGGAGATCCTTCCATTTTCTGGTATCTTCTTTAATTTCTTTCTTTAGAGTCACAAAGTTCTTATTATATAGGTCTTTTACTTGTTTGGTAAGCGTTACACCAAGATACTTTATGTTGCTTGTGGCTATTGTAAAGGATGATGTTTCTCTGATTTCTTTTTCTGCCTCTTTGTCGTCTGAAAAAAGTAGGGCTACTGACGGCTAAAATTAGAAACACCAGTGATGACTTATGTTGGAGAGGATGTGAAGAAAGTGGAACACTCCTCCACTGCTGGTGGGAGTGCAAACTCATACAGCCATTTTGGAGATCAGTATGGCGGTTCCTCAGGAAAATGGGAATTAGTTTACCACAGGACCCGGCAATCCCCTCTCTTAGGCATATACCCAAAGGATTCACATCCATGCAACAAAGACATCTGTTCAACTATGTTCATAGCAGCACTATTTGTAATAGCAAGAACCTGGAAGCAACCTAGATGCCCCTCAATTGAAGAATGGTTAATGAAGATGTGGCACATCTACACAATGGAATACTACTCTGCAGAAAAAAATAATGGTATATTGAAATTCACAGGCAAGTGGATGGCACTTGAAGAAAACATCCTGAATGAGGTAACCCAGTCAGAAAAAGAGGAACACAGTATGTACTCACTCATATATGGATTTTAGACCTAGAGCAAAGGATCACCAGCCTATAATTCACACCACCAGAGGAACTAGGATACAAGGTGTATTCTAAGAGATTCATATAAAGTCCCTCATAGAACCAGGAAGGTACAAGTTCCCCAGAGCACAGGTGAAGTGGGGGAGGACAGCGAATGGAGAGAGAAGTAGGAGAAAATGAAGGGGAGGAAAGGAAAACATGTGCAACCAGGAAGATTGAGCCTGATTAGGAATAGAAGATAGGAAAGAGAGAGAGAGAGACAGAGAGAGAGAACATAAAAGAGGGAGCCAATATTGGTTTGAAGATAAAATTGAACACAAAGAAAGGTCGAGAGAACTACAAGACTATTGCGGTAAATAAGGATCAGGATAAACAAATAGGCCGAATAGATGTTTATTCAGGGAGAAATAACTTACAACCTAGACAGATGAACACCAGGAAATTCAATCCGATCCTCTCCTGTCCGAGACACGCCAGAAAGAGAGAGCCTTTCCTGGCCCCCTCTGACCTCCTTCCACAGGTCACTTCCGCCCATGGCTCCACCCCCCAATGGGCGTGGTCAGTGCCACAGAAGGAGACAAAGTGAATATCCAACTACAATTCCCTTTTAGTCTAAAGAAAAAATTTAGGCTTAATACAAAACTATATACAAAACAGTGAATAACAAGTGTGCTCTAAGAAAAGGAAAATCGAGAACAAAATGACCTACATATCTAGTCCTAGGGTGAGGGCATAATGGAGTTTACAATAGAGTTGTCCTAAGCTGGAAAATTTAAGTCTAGTACCTAATATATCTAACTAGGAAGAGAGAATAATAGTTGTGATAGTTTAATCTTTAACCTCATCAAGGCCTGAGAAGGAAATTAACAATACTAGAGTAGACAGGAAATGCAGATGGACAACTTCCAAAAGGTGCAGCAAGGACAGAAACAGCAAGCCACCTGAACAGTCACCCTAGGTCTCACAGCGACGTTGGTACACCCAGATTTGGCTAAGGCCAAGAGAACTTGACAGACCACAACAACAGCAGGGAAATAGCTTTTTTTTCTCCCGCCCCCCCTCCCTCCTCCCAGGTCCTCTTCCCCCCCTTGCCCCCCCCCCCAAGGGGGGGGGAAAACACAAAAGGGGGAAAAATGTATATATTACAACACCAAAGATTTTTTCAACCTAACATTCTCGGCTTCCGTGGAAAGGCTATCATAAATGCCCTTCCCGGAAAGTGAGATCAACAACTAATTTCTCCATGGAGCCCTCAACTAATGCCTGTTGAAAATAGGAGCAAACACCCATACATAAACACTGAGTCGAACTGGAACCCAGAAGCAGATGGAGAGGACAAGACCATGCGGCAGAAGCACATAGAGACAGCTTACCTGAACAAGGAGGAGCTAAAGGCCACTAGACTGATAGCTGGGAAGCCAGCATGGGACTGACTCAGGCCCCCCCTGAATATGGGTCTCAGCCAGAAGGACTGAGCAGTCTAAGAGACCTCAGACAGGGGAGCCAGGATGTATCCCTGGTGCACAAAAGGACTTTGTGAACATATCCCCCATGGAGGGATAACTGCCTTAATCTAGAGACAGGAGAGAAGCCCTAGTCCCTACTTCACATGACCTGTCAGATCTACATGACCCCAACTGGATGGCATTCCCCTACATATGGAATTGGGGTGGGGGGATGGGAGGGGAGGGTGTTTAGAGTGCATGTGAGAGGGCAGAGAGGGTAAAAAGGAGGGAAGGAGAGAGGGAAGGCTGGGGGGAGGGAGGGAGGGAAGGAGGGAGAGGGAACTGGGATCGACATGTAAAATAATAAATTAAATTAAAAAAAATGCTTTGATTCCAAAATTTAAGTTGAAGGACAAGTTACTGGGGAAAAGGATTTCTATTTTTGTTTCCACAGAAAATGAAAAGATGAGGATTCCTTCCAGACTAATGTGGTTTGATCACACCAGACTGCCTGAAACAGAGTACAAGCTGATCCTACATTCAAAACAGCTGGACAAAACAGCCCTACAGACTACAGCCAGGATATCTGAATCTTCTTCGAATCCCCCAAGACAGCGCCCCTTACCAGCAGGAAGTAGTTTGGAAAGAACAACGCCCAAATTCCCAAATATTGTGTATAAATGTTTGTTTTCATTTAATTGGACTTTGTTATATAAAATAAAATAAAATAAAATAAAATAAAAAAGGATAGCCTGACAACTCATAGAGAAAAAGTAACACTGAGAAATGTAAGAATTTTTCAAATTAATTATTCATTTACTAATATAATATGTGAATTGATTGATTAATTAATAATCCATTTATTAATATGACACATTTTGAAAATCCCAAATGCTGTGAAATGTATGACTCTGTGACTCCTTTTAATAGCAAGTCTTTTGATAGGAAAGATAACTTCATGATTTGTGAAGTTAGAAACATTCTGGATAAGTGAAAAATAGCCCAGAAATGCTTTATGATGATAAAAATATCTTCACTTTATACAATTATGTCAACAATTCCGTACATACCTGAATGCACTGTGGTAATATTAAAGAAGAGTTTTCATTCCTATTCAATATGGGAATTGGGGAGGGGAATAAAGACTGAAGGAGAAGAGATAGAAAAGGAAAAAAAAAAAAACCAAAATACAATCTCTTAAGTGTTGGATGAGCAAACAATCCACACTCAGTACTTTGCAAACAGATAAGAAGTTTCATCCTGAAAACTTATAGCCTATTATGATGAGTGAACATTTACTTCTGAAAATTATTCACAAAATTGTTGAAGACAATTAGGCCAAATTTTTTTCAGAGGCAACTAAAACTGTCAATCATCCTTGGGACTCTATTACATGTATAAGTAGAGGTTTGTAGGTCAGGATCAGGGTTGGGGTCAGTGGACAGAAAATGAAAGAGGAAACATCAAGGTTAAACAGATTTTTGGCAAGCTATTAAAAATCAAAACAAAACCCAAAAGGACCTTGCAAAAGGCAGAGCAGAGTGATAAGATATGAAGGGTGGGAGTTCAGGAACTTGGTCAAATAATAGGATGATTAAATACCAGGAATGGAAGCATTTTACTCTATTGACTGTCAGAATTTTTGAATAAATGTTCCAGGGCAGAATTCAAGGTCTTAGACTCGAGGGATGCCTGGATAAAGTCAGGTTAAGACAGTCTTTATCAATACAAAGAGAAAGGAGAAGATGTATAGATGAGAGTCTACATTTATAACAAATAAAATAAAGTAAAAATGGTAGAAAACATTGTGAAATGAACGTGCCCCTTTGTGTAGTAAACCTTAGTTTGGAAATGTCCTTTAATTGTTAACAACCCAGAACTGAATACCTTTGTAAACCAATTTTCAGGAGAAAGGGATCTCAGAGGTTCTAAAGAAAGGAAATTGATGAAAATCTAAGCTTAGAGGAGAAAGTGGACTAAGGGGAACATTAATGGACAGCAGGAGATAAAGAGGCAAAAGAGGGCTGACTACTGAGAACCTGAAGAAATCTCAGACACAGCAGATACCGAAAGGGCTGTAAATTTTAATGACCCACACATGGTTTTTAGTGTCATTCTGCCAGCTGTCAGCAGGCCTGGCTGATTCATCATCTTCATTATTCTGAGTGAGAGAGATGATGCTGTGTACCTTGAAAAGTGACTTCTTCCACCATTTAAAAAATAAAAGTAAGAATCTAGATGCATTAAAATATTAAGTTAGCTAAAAATAAATCTTTTTCAAATCAACGACTCCTGCTGAACAAAGCCAACTGTGTGGGCTTTCTTCTCAAGACAGTGCCAAGTACTTAATGCAAAATGTGGAGAGAACAGAGTCAGAGGCACCTGAATGTGATGTCACTGTTGGCAAGCCTCTGAAGCTAGCCTTCATTAACAGCTACAAGTAAGGCCCAGCCCAAATTATATGAGGCCAAACCCTTGCCTGGTTAATTTGTCTTACTATGATTGGTTCTCTGAAAGACACATACCATACCCTAAAAGCTAGTAAAAATATTCTCTAGATTTCTCTAGATTCTCTAGATTCACCCACTTCATCAATTAACCTATGATGTCTTCAATTCTCAATAACCAACTGTTTAACAATCAGGGAAAACAACAACAACATCAACAACAATAAAAAACAAAATAAAACAAAATATCAAAAAGAATTCATTAAAGACTTCTGGTTCAAAATTCATTTAAAAATGTCTCCCTTTGCTAAAAGATAGTTTTGTATCATTACAAGATGGAGAAAGTGTATGGCTCTCAGACAGTCAATACTATGATGGGCATTTGCAGCTTTCAGAGACAAAGTTGATTTATCATCACTGTGCCTGCTAATGACCAGTTTCCCGAGAGGAAGACCAGAATGTCTTGCACCAGCGGTGACTTCAAAGGCAGAGTAGAGTGCAGGGTAATTATATTTTCATGTGTTGATGAAAACATCACCTAGCCAGTGGTCTTATGTCTGCCTCAGCATTAAAGGATTTGAAAAGCATTATTGCAGAATTATTAAGTGTTGTGTTTACCATAGCCTTTGAAGGAGGGCAGTGTTTAAATGATCTTAGTGAGTCTGTTTGTGTATGTGTTTGTGTTTCCTTAACAAACAACACAAACTGAATGACTTATACAATGGAAATTCTCTCATATACATGGAAGACAGAAGGTTAGGGGCAAGGCTACGGCAGAATGGTTTCCTTCTGTGGTTATGGGGGCAGATCTGTTCCATGCCTTTTCTTGCTTTCTAATGGTTTGTCCTACATGCTTGGCATTCTTTATCATGGAAGTACATCATCCCATTCTTGCCTTCATCTTCACAAGATGTTCTTTCTATCTTTGTCTGTGTCAAAATCCCCCTGTGTATAAGGACTTCATTTGCAATGGCCTAAGAGTCCACCCTACTTCACCAAGACCTTGTCTTACTAATTAATTGATAGCCTGTTTCCAAAAAGGATCACATCCTGAGATACTAAAGGTTAGGATTTCAAAACATGCATTTGAACATAGTGGATACAATTTAACCAGTGCAGTGGTACTTTGGTGAAAATATGTCATATAATAGTGGGATATTTACTGACAAGATAATAAAGCTTAGTTGCTGTATGAGTTGTCCTTCAACTGGCTTTTAGCTCTCACTATATCTAGTCCTGATGGACCACACGGTTCCCAGAGCCTTTTCTTCAAAGCATTTTTTTTTTTTTTTTTTTTGCTACAGAAAAAAGAAAAATCTATATTGAAGATGCATCCTCAAAACTTTCTCAGCGGGTTCATTTCAGTCTTCCCCTCCAACTGGTGACTGAACCAACACCTCTTTTAGCATGTGTCTTTTTTTTTCCTCATGGCCACTTTAGGGACTAGGAACTCACAACTCTTTGCTTGAGAATCTACAGGAAAAACAGCCTTGAATACTAATTATTAAGGTAAACCTTCATAAGCCTTTATGGACAAAAACATGTATAGGCACTTTCCCAGATGCCCAAGGACTTCTATATTCTATTGGTAGAGCCAACCAAAGATACTCGTCTAGAATAAAGAATTCCAACTTGCCTTAACTTAGAAAATTTACTGTCTTTCTGAAAGCCATGTGAGATTTCATATAGAAAAAGATATTGGAGAAAGAAAGCAAAATAGTTGTGAAAACTCAATTCAGACCATAAACTCAAAATGGGTCCTGTTTCCCTGAAGACTATCTAAATAGTCCTCCATATGCATTCTAGACTCCTCCAAGTACAAAGTCATTGATCATGACTCTTCTGGTTTGTTACAGAATTAAGCAACTTTTGCATTACTTGTACTTGGCAGGGCCTTTTATGTATCAAACAGTTTCTGTCTCTCTATATCAAATCCAATAATTGTAAATGTCAAAATAGACTAACAACCAAAACTAATGAGGAATGTATCAGTGGGTGGTTGAATAAAACCTAACCCAAATTAAATAATGGAGAGGCGTTTATGTCATAAAACCACAAGGACTTAACCCAAAGCAGCTATTATTTCCACATGCTTCTGTTCCATTCTTAAGGGCCAGAGTTTCCGTGGCAAATGCAGAATTTTCAACATATTATTCTCTGTCTTTAAGATTGATCTAAAGTATAATACATGGAAGATAATGTCTTAAAACAGAGCTTTCTTGAATTTTGTACCAGTTTACTCTGCCCTCTTTTGTTTTTTGAAACCTGAATTTCAAAATGCTCAAATGATATCAAATACATAAATTGTACGCATTGTGTACCAGCATTATTCCAACTGTGGTGATGATGTCAGGACATCAGATCACCAGAACAAGCCCCAACAGGAAAGGCCACCATTTCATTACTGTGTAGCCGTTGTAAGTACTCAAGCTAACTTCTTAGACATGTGAACTTTAACTGTGGGAATTTACAATTTCATTTCACACCTTCACCAACATCATTGAGAAATACTCCAGTCAAAGTCCAGTGAGGTAAGCTATGTTTGAGATGTACAACATCGTCAAAATGTACTTTACTCTCCAGAGACTAAAAAAGGTCCAACAAAGATATAACTGGAAATCAAAGCAAGTCACCATTGGGGAACATGAAGAGTAAACATTGATAGCTACTGTTTGGAGATGTTCCCTGTTAGATGATGACTATAAAGTAGCCCTCAAAAGATTTAGGCATTGAAGGCTATCAGAAGATAGATCTAATAATTGAGGTATAATTGAGACATGGAGATGTAATCTAATCAATGGGTTAACCTACTAATAGGTATATTTATTTATTTATTTATTTATTTATTTATTTATTTATTTATTACATTCCAACCAGTTCTCCCTCCTACCCCTCCTCCCAACCCCCTTTCCTTCCCCCAGTCCACCCCAGTCCATTCCTCCCAACAGGTAAGGGCTCCCATGAGACGTCAACAATTGATAGGTTCTTAATTTGATGGTATAATGGGTAGGTGGTATAAAGTTTCAGAGGTAAGGTCATGTTAGAAGACGTTGGCAACTAGGGACACACTATCAGGTGCCATGTCTTTTAGCCTCTCTCTGACTCTCAACATCATGTCTCACATGATGAGGACAGTCTCCTCAGCCACATGCTTCTTACTGCTGTGATGGCCTACCTGACCACAGGCCCAGCCAGTAAACCATGACCTCAAACTTTAGTGATCAACTTCAGGAATAGAGAATTTCACATCTCCAGAGGACATGGATTATGAGAATAATTCCTTTGTTAAAATGTATATTTAGGTCTGTCTTGAGCCAAAATATGTAAAGATGCATTGAGGACTATTCATTGATAAAACCCTGCTATTGGCTTCTGACTTAATAGCTCATCTGGAGATGCCCAATTAAACCATTAAACATAAGCCACCACTTCACTTCAATAAGAAGCAAAGAGATAGGGAGACAGGGAGAGAAGTGATGAGTGTGACATACCGTGAAAGAGAAAGGACAAGTCCCTCAGCACTGCCTTCAGTCTTAGTTGTGCTGATCTGGTGTTGGCTCCTTCATGTATTCCTTTCCATCTGCGCAACTGGAAGATTGTCTATGCCTTCTGGTCCATTTCCTCTCCTGTTCTCAGTTTCAGTTTTCTAAACAGCATATTCATCACATTATTCCTGTTCAGATACTTCCAATGGCTTCCCACTTCATAGACACTAGAGGAATAGCTAACACTTTGTAGCTCAGACACTCCCGAAAACCTGAGGGGATCTGCATTCTGATTCATTGTCTCTGTGTCTCTCCGTCTTCTCTGTTTCTCCCTCTCTCTCCTTTTCTGTTTCTATCATTCTCTATATCCATCTTCCTCTCTCTCCTGTGTTTCTATTATTTTCTATAACTGTATTCATCTCTCTCTGCCTGCCTCTCACTCTGTGTGTGTGTGTGTTTGTGTGTTTGTGTGTGTGAGTGCATGCATGTGTACGTGCATGTGTGTCCCTCTCTGCCTCTCTCTCAATACTCTATTCTACCACAGTGCTCAAATTCTGTGCATGTGCATGAACTCTGGGTTATACAATTAACTCAAATTTCTAGTCCTGGTCTCTGTATCTTGCCATTATTATTGCACACCTGGCCATTTCTAAAACCCCAGTTGTAAGCATCCACTCTGATAATTGTCCCATATCTTAGGCAAGATATTCTGGCACTTTCATTCCAGCTGCTTCACTCCCTGAGCATTCCAGTATAGCAACACTGCCCATCAGCACAGCTCTCCAGAAACTACCTTATTACCCAGCTGCACAGATTCCATAACCCTGGTATAACTATGTCTTCGGTTTTTCTTGCTTGCCCTGCTCCTTTCCCTTGTCACTTTATCTATAGCTTGGCTCTCTATGTCTGCTTCAAGGCACAAATATGACCTAAAAGCACACAGACTTTCTGATGGGACTCAGCTAAGTATATGGCTATGCCTTACAAGTAGATTTCACATTACTTGGCAATTTTAGCTGATTTCCTGATAAACATTCTTTGTAAAATCATGTATTTTATGCATATGCATTTATGTCTATGTACCACACATGTGTTCAGTGCTCTGGAAACAAGAAGAGGGCATCAAGTTTCTTGGGATAGGCATGAATAGTTTTGAGTCACCATGTAATTTGCTGGGCCCTCTGGTAGAACAATCAGTGCTCTTAACCACTGACCCATCTCTCCAACCCCTTAATATTCTTGTTCACCTCCCTCCTAACATTTCACACTTGGCACTTTTTTATTTTTCGACTTATGCTCTCTTGCTATGTGTATCTAATTAATTGATTTTGATTTCAACTTTACTTTGTAAGAAAATAGAAGTTTCATGGAAAATTTTACTTCATTTCCTTCACTAAATAAACTCTTTATCTAATTTTTTTTCTTTTCTACTATTTTATTCATCTATCTTTTTACAAGGCAAACTGACTCATTGTCTGATTCATAGACTGGTTGCTCTACTACTCAATCAACCATGCAATTATTTACATGGCCCCCAAATGATTGCTTTCTTCCTTTTCACTGGATTCATCAACTGAAAGTATGGTGGGCTCTTGTAGCTTGAGTGTCTACACTGAAATGAACTGCAGTTTCCCACATTAACAATGACCATACTTAACTTCCTCAGCTCACACCACCCTCTCACTGTTACTCTGAAGAAGTGCTTATGTTTTCTCTTTCTACTTATTACCTCTCTTCTCTACACCAACACTCCAGTCAGGCCTTTATCTCTATCATTCCAATGAAATAATCTTCAACAATTGCCACTAACATGTTATGTTCTCCCTCATCCAACCCAAATATATATTTAAAGCCCTTTCCAAACTTGACCTTTTGGTGACTTTTGACCTGGATGACCATGTTCCTTTTTGAAGCCTCTGTTATTTTTCTATACCGTCACAGACTCTTGAGTTTTACTGCATCTCTCTGTCATTTTTCACATTCTCTGCCCCTAGACAGAAAGTGGGAATGCTTCAGCACTGTCATTGGCCTTTCGCTTACTCTCTCCTTTGGTGATCTCAAATGACGCCATGGTGTAGATGCTGTATAAAGACAATGACTTCTAAACACACAGTCCCTATTTTCTCAGCTCATCTCCAGCATGGTGTGGTCCATGGCCAACTTACCTCTTGAATGACTAGAAGAGTCTAAAACTTAATAGTGCCTACACAGAAATGCCAATTTTTGGCTTCACAGAATATTTACTTTTGAAATTCCTCCCTATAAGCATGCTCCTCTCCCATCAACATCCTCATCTCACATTTGTTCCTCATCTCACATAATCTAGTCTACAGTTTCTTTTCCTATAGCACATTAGAATCCCATTACATCTTTCCACATTTACAGCCATGACTTACCACCTCTACACAAGCCTCTCATTCCTCACCAAGCTTCACCTTTATATCCTTAGTAGCCTCTCTGATTGCATTTCTTACACTTTCATGCTTTCCTATCAAATAATAAACTCCAAAGGCAAACATCATTCTCCTGCTTAAAACCTTATAATAGTTTTTCAGCACAGAACCAATAAAACCCAAATTCATTATTTCATCACCATGACATGTGCTTGTTTTGGACAGGGTCTCCTGTATCCCGGGCTAGACTCATGCTATGCAGCCAAGAATAAACTTGAACTTTAAATTCTCCTGCTTATACCATCTGAATGAGGAGATTGCAGTTGTATATTACCACACCCAGTTACCTTGTGCTGGGAACAGAATTGGGCTTCAGGAGTTCAGGCAAATGAGCTACCCCCACCCCTTGACATTTCCAGTCTTTATACTCTGACCCAGGATACTTCTTCAATATTATCTTCACCATACTCCAAGGTAGGGACACCACTCTGTCCCTGCTCTCGGGGGGACATCTTTATTCTTGCTGTTCCCTCTTCTAAAACCTCCACCAATCCCTGTGGCTTTGCTTGAATGCTTCCTTTCCATCACTCACTCAGGGTTTTCTTCCTTGTTGCTCTTCAAAGCAGTTTTCTGTATACCTCTCTCTGAAGTGTTGCAGCTCTTTACTCTCTAACTCAGCAGTTTTCAACCAACCAGGAGAGATGTTTACCTCCTGACACAATCATTCCACAAGGTTAGAGTCATTAGGGGTTATCATTACCAGGAAATGTGTTCAGCAATAGGGAATGGAGCTAAAGACACGCTAAACATCTTGTGATGCTCACAGGAGCCTCTCATGCAGAAGATTCATCTCAACATCACAAATGCCAACTAGATTGGTGCATGAAGCTGTGTATGGCTACCATATTACCATCCTTTCACTGACCAGCAAAGCAAGTGCTAACAATTATTTCTGATTTACATGCATCATAACCATTTAGATATGCTACTCTCATTAACCTCCATACATCTATAGTGGTAAGAGGAAGGTCCTACTTTTCTGTTACACTGATAATACTGGGGCATGAAAAGGTGAAGGATCTTTCTCTAGGTCATGTTGGAGGGCTGTGATTTGGATCCAGACTGTCTGGCTTGGCTCCTTTCACCCTTATATTATAGGGGCATGAAATTATATTTTTCCTATATATCATTGTCTTCTCTCTCTACCATATAATCTCTATGAGGAGAGTGGATTTGTTGCTGTTGTTTACCCCACTTTTATCTTCTCTGTCTAGACATGTAAGCTATCAAGAAATCTTGAATAATAAACAATTCTGAATGCCTTCCTAGCCTCACTTCATAGGATCTTCTTAAATAAAACCCATGTCTCAATTAATGACATCTTTTCTACTGCTGAGACATCCTGTTTTCTGCCTCTTTAATTTAGCCCATGTTCTTTATTATTTCTGCCCCCCTTAATGTTTTCATCAAAACTTGAACAACTCTATCACTTTTCTATCCTTGCCTCAAATCCTATATAATGCATTTTAGGTCCATAGATCCACAGTGTAGTTCTCAAAGAAAACTAATTTAGGAGGTCAAAATGCTGGTAGGAGTGCAAACTTGTACAGCCATTGTGGATATCAGTATGGCGGTTCCTCAGGAAAATGGGAATCAGTCTACCATAGGACCCAGCAATTCTACTCTTAGACATATACTCAAATATTCCACATCCATGCAACAAAGACATGTGTTCAACTATATTCATAGCAGGATTGTTTGTAATAGCAAGAACCTGGAAGCAACCTAGATGTCCCTCAACTGAAGAATGGATAAAGATGATGTGGTATACTTACACATTACTCATTGAGGGGGGCAATGGAATCTTAAAATTCACAGGCAAATGGATGGAATTTGAAGAAACCTTCCTGAGTGAGGCAATCCAGTCACAAAAAGAGGAACATGGCATATATGAATTTTAGACATAGAGCAAAGGATCACCAGCCTGTAATTCACACTGTCAGATAAACTAGGATACAAGGAGGAACCTAAGAGATTCATACAAGGTCCCTACAGAAGGGGAAAGGAACAAGATCTCCTGAGCATATTGGGAGGGGGGCAGTGAGTAGAGAGGGAGTTAGGAGAAAGAGAAGGGAGGAGAGGAGAACATTTTGGACCAGGAAGATTGAGTCAAGAGATGAACAGATGAGAACAAACAAACAAACAAAAAAAAAAAAAAAGAAAAAGAAAAAAGAAAAAGAAAGAGAGAGAGAGAGATAACATAACAGAGGGAGCCATTAGAGGTTTGAAGGTTTGAAGGTTTGAAGAGAAAACTGACTCTAGAGAAATAATCCAGAGACCTACAAGGATGACCCCAACTAACAATATGAGCAACAATGGAGAGGCTACCTTAAATGCCCTTTCCTTGATAATGTGATTGATAACTAACTTATATGCCATCATAGAGCCCTCATCTAATAGCTGATGGAAACAGAAGCAGACCCCCATAGCTAAACACTGAGCTGAACTCCTGGTTCCAGTTGCTGAGAGGGAGGAGTGATAAGAAAAGGGGTCAAGACCAGGCTACAGAAACCCACAGAGACAGCTGACCTGAACAAGGGGAGCTAATGGATCCCCAGACTGATATCTGGGAAACCAGTATTAGACCAACTCAGACCCCCTGAACATGGGTCTCAGAAGGCCTGGGCAGTCTAAGGAACCTCTGACAGTGGAACCAGGATGCATCCCTGGTACACGAAAGGACTTTGAGAGCACATTCCACATGGAGGGATACTCCTTTAGCCTAGAGCCAGGAGAGAGGGCTTAGACCCTACTCCAAATGACTTGAAAGATTTTGATGATCCCCACCCCCCTGGAAAGCATCACCCTCCCTGTGGAGTGGGAGGGGTGGAATGGGAGGTGGTTGGGGGCATTGGAGAGAAAGCGGGAGAGGGAACTGGGATCAATATGTAAAATAAGAAAAATAATAAATAAATAAATATGTATATGTATATAAAATAAAACTCAAATAGACTAAGCAATACAGTGGTAAAAATTGAATTTATCTTGAGAATGTTCATATGATGTCAATTACATGGCTAGTGGAAGAAGAGCATTTGTGGAAGTTCTTGCTCAGGTAAGCCTTTTGTCTCTTCCTTAAGTAGTGTAGAACTTTCACCTGTCATTCCTCCATTTCATATCTTCTTTATTTCTTTAAAATTTATGTTATGTGGATTGTATGGGTGTCTTACTTACATATGTGTATGTGCACTTTGTGCTTGCAGTACATATAGAGGCCAGAAGAGGGTATCAGATCCCCTGTAACTGGAGACAACTGCAGACAGTTGTGAGCTGTCATATGTGTGCTGCAGACCCGAACCAGAACCTCCAGAAGAGCTGTCTTAGTCGCTGTTCTATTGCTATGGATAGACAGGGCCTTGCCTACAGTTTCAGAGGCTTAGTCTATTATAATTGTGGCAGAGAGCATGGCAGCAGGCAGGTCTAATACTGGAGCAGTAGCTGATATCTACAGCCTGATATGCAATCAGAGAGAGGGAGAAACAGACAGACACAGAGAAAGACAGAGATAGAAATAGAAACTGAAACACAGAGAGAAGAGACAGACAGATACAGAGACAGAGATAGAGTCTGGACCTGGTATGGACTTTTCTGAAACCTCAAAGCCCACTTCCTGTGAATACTTCTTCTAACAAGGCCACATCGACTCCAACTAGGCCACACCTATATGAACCTATGAATGCCATTCTTACTCTAACCAACACAAGCTACTAGGCCTCTTAACCTGTGTACCCTCTCTCTCTCTCTCTCTCTCTCTCTCTCTCTCTCTCTCTCTCTCTCTCTTTCTCTCTCTCTTACTCTAGTCCCTATTTTATATTTTCTTCATTCCTATCCCTCAGGCCAATATGTCCTGGTTCTCTTACCTCTTAACTACAATTTCACTTTACTATTGTTTGGGGAGTTAGAATTCTTTGCTGTGTTGCTTTTGAGTTGGGTTTTTATTCTGTATTCCAGGCTTGCCTTTAATTTGGGTACTCTTGATACTGATGACACCAGAGTGCTAGGATTATAGGAATTTGCTGCCACTCCTGCCCTTCCTTTATTCCAGAGACATTACATTTGTGGCTCTTGCCCTCAGTTCACTTGTAATATTGATGGGGGAATGATATTGTTTATTTTCATCTTGAGTCTCCCTTTGTGATGCAAACTAGTTTTTTGCTGGAGAGAATTACAGGAGAATGTCACAGTTCTTCAAACTGCTCATTCTGTTTCTGGGAGTGTAACAAAAAATAAAACAAAACCAAAATAAACAGACAAAAAAACAAAACAAACAAACAAAAAAGCAGCTGAGACTTTGGTTTTGATATGAAATGTTCCTGCCAGGCTCCCATTTTGAAATCTTGCTTCCTCAGCAGGTGGCACTATGATGGAAAGTTCTGAAACCTTTAGTTAGGAGTAGTGGCCTTTCTGGTAGAAACGGGTTGTTAGGAGTGGTGCTTGAAGATTTTAATTCACGCCTCAGTTCCAGCCTTGCCATCTGCCTTTCAGTCCATCTCTATGTGAATAGCATCTGCTACATGTGTCCTGCCACCATTATGTTGTTACCCTGATGGACTCTAGTCCTCTGAAACTTTAAGCCCAAATACACCTCCCTTCCTTATATTGTTAAACCTAAGTGTTTTGGTCACAGTCATGCAACATAGGTAATAAGGTGACTTCCTCCCCAGAGGAAAAACAGAATGTTGTACATTTAATAATCAGGATAAGAGAAAGGATACTGAGCAAAAAATCTATGTGTCACATTTGTATTTTTTATAATGTAAGTGGTTTAATTCACTTTTAAGAGACCACAATTGAGTTTAAACAGTTACCTGTGTGGAGCAAATGTGTATAGATTGGGTCTATTCTGACTTATGAGAACCTAGTTTTACTGGGTCTGGTCCCTGGCAGAACACTTCCTTGTGCATCTCCTGCACTATGGACTCCAGTTTCTAGCTCTTGTCTTCTGCATCTTGGAACCCAGGCATCTAGATATAAACTACCTTTTCACTGCTTTTATCAAAAGAATACCCACTTGCTTTCTGACAGTTGTTTATAGCCTGACTAATGACTCAGAGTTCCCAGGAAGAACCTTAGTGTTTATGACAGGTATCAGATGTTTCATAGGTATCAACATTTCATCTCTCTTGTTCCCCTTGCCTCTCAAGTTCAGAGCAGATTTTCTGATGTTTCTAGGAGAACTACTTCACTCACAGACCACCACTTCAACACATTCAGAGCAGATACATCCAGAGATATGCTTCAGATTTTTTTAAGCTCACAATGAGGACAAGCCCCATAGTTGTTTAGAACATGATATTCCATAAAATGATAAATTACACCCCTTTAGAGTAACTGATGATTGAAAAGAAGAGAAGCGTTCCGTGGAAGGATCTGTGTAGTTCTCCTTAACCAAAAGACAAACATGGCAGCAGTAATGTCTGCAATTATTGAATGTGACCTTCAGATTTAAGGCCACAAATGGCCCCACATAGGATACATTCTTCTAAATATGTAAACAATGGCAGCTCAAGCTACAAGAAATAACATCCATTTAGTAGGTTAAAAAGGGAATGAATAAGTAATGGTGTGAGTGTTGCGGTAATTAACTACAGGAATCCTGACTGCGAGAAGTGTTGGGGACAAAAGTGAGTGGCCTGATAGAGGGGTATGGAAACCTACAGCATTCAGAAGAGCCTGGCATGGGAAATGTTTAGCAGCTCCAGTAGTTCAAAATGTGTGGAACTTAGAGCAAGGGTGGAGAGACCTAATAGCCAGCTTATCTATTGAGAAAGATAATCCAGAAAGACAAATTATTCCATGAGAAGAATTGGAGTCTATTCTGAGCACACAAGGTGATCTGAGCAAAGTTTAGGAAAGCTGTTAACAGGAGTAAACATGCCTTTGAAGTTGGCATTTATATAGATCCTGCGAAGGCAGGGCCTAGAGATCTGTTAGAAGGTTGTTGCCATAACCATGACAGAACAAAGCACAATACATTGTCCCCATGATTTTTCTGCTATTGTGACAAATACCATGACCAAAAGAGAAAAGGGTTAATTTGGCTTGCAGGTCTAACAGGAGCTGAAGCATGAACCTGGAGGCAGGAACTCAAACAGAGATCATGGAGGGAGACCACAGGTGGCGATGGAGAGCACACTCTTTACTAACTTGTTTTCTGCTTTTTCTCAGCTACTGTCCTTACACCATCCACGCCCACCAGCCCAGGAGTGCTACCTCCAATAGTGGACTAGGACCATCTCTATCAACTATCAATAATAAAAACAAATGGCCACATACTTGCATACAGGCCAATCAGACAGGAGCAATCTCTCAATTGATATTACTCTTCCTAGGTATGTCAAGTCTGCAACCAAAAATAGCCATCCTAGTTATGAATTCATGCAGTGGAGAAACTAGAGGGAAAATGGGTTGAAAAGAAAAATAAACCCATATATTCTTAGAATATATTTAGAAAACATTTTATAAATGTTGTTATTTAAAAAGATACAAGGCATACTATTTGAAATCCAAGTTAGATATGGATACAAAACTACAGAAGAATTTCTATATGGCATTCCTAGAGTAGTTATGTTTTAAGACATTTTAATTTAGCAAATGGTTTTCTGATTAAAATGTCAGCAAAGGAAATATAATACAAATACAACTAAAGAAAGACATAGAACAGTGTTGCATCTCCCGGCCATTGAATGTCACCTTAAATAATACACTCATTCTTTCAAAACCTTATCAATGGAGTAAATTCACTAGACACATGTTAACCATATTTTGTAAATAGGACAGATATTACAACATAGGCTTTACAAATTTAGAATATCAAGAAAACTTGCAGCTAGTATATTTTCTCATGAAATGGATGAAACATTTACTTTAATTACATAAAATACAAAAATTATAACCTGCTGGATTGCCCTCAAGTCCAGAAATAATCTTTCATCAATAACTTGTATGTTTATCCAATGCAGTGGTAAGGCAAGTTTTTTAAAAGTTACTTTGAAGGGACTGTTGAATCCACTCAATATAGTGACAAAGAAGTGGGTAAAGATTCTCAAGGGGGATAGAAATCATTTTTGAAAATGCATATTTGGAACCAGAATAATTACACATCTCTATTGGCTACAGGGTGTGTGTGTGTGTGTGTGTGTGTGTGTGTGTGTGTGTGTGTGTGTGTGTGTCTGACTGTCTGTCTATGTCTGTATTTGTGTGTATAGAGATCAGATCACAGTCTTAGTTGTCATTCATCAGGAGCTGCCCACCTTGTTTTCTGAGACAACGTGTGTCTTTGCCTGGGGTTTCAAATTCAGCTAGAATGGCTGGACAATGAGCTCCAGGGATCCTCTGATACTTCTCACTGCTAACTTTACTACAAGCATGTCCTCACATGGACAAGGTTCTCTCTCTCTCTCTCTCTCTCTCTCTCTCTCTCTCTCTCTCTCTCTCTCTGTGTGTGTGTGTGTGTGTGTGTGTGGTGTGTATGTTATGGTTATGGAATGCACATGTGCACACCTGTTTACAAACAGGTGAAACTCCTAATCTCAATACTTTTAATTTTTAATGTATATCTTTACTTGGTGAGGGTCTTCTTGTTTTTTATTAACCCAGCCTATATTTTCTCTAATAATAACTTGAACAGGCTTTTGAGAGATAGCCTGTGTCAACAGTGGATGACTATCTCTGTTCTGTGGTATTGGGTAAAGGGAAAGAGAGTGCCTCTGTGAACTGAATATAAATGGAACAGAGGCCCAGATACACCACAAAGAAGCTGAACATGATGAACCCACTGAGATATTTTCTTTGTGTCTGCTGGGAGGAAAACACCATTGATCGTGTTTAAAGCAGGAAGGAATCTTAGCCTGACTGACTCACAGGTCATAAACCCAGATTCTACCTTCAAATGATCCCTCACTGACATCATCCTAAACAAAACAAAACCAACTTTGGTGTCACTCCAAGAGAAGGGCTTCATTGTTTTCCACTAGCTGCCTGAAAGGGATTTTATAACTGGTTGTTGCTGGTTGTTCACAGGTATGTCCATCACATTACCCCTTTGGACAATTAACAATGACACAACCTTGGCTTGGTCCATAGTCTATGCAAAGATTTGAGGGGGAGACACAAACAGAGAGTTCAAATACTTAAGGCATGGAGAAAGGTTGCTCATAGAAATCTTGGGAATACCTTTAAATGTTCTCTGATGTTGAGTAGGTTTGATCACCAAGATTTATTTCCATGGCCTTCATCTTACTCTAGAGGTCAAATTTATTGCCAAGCCAATGCCGCAGCCTGTTCTTTCCACCACTATGTAAAGCTTACCTCTACCTTCCAGGAGGTAACAACTACTCTGGTATCCCTTTGTCCTGGCCTTAGCAATCCTTTCCACCATTGCACACTCTGGATTTGGCTCCCACACAAATGAGAGTGACCTATTCATTAATTGGAATGCATTTAGTAGGTTTCCTTTGGGGATTGATCCAATTCCTGGCACTAATGAGACCATGAGGGTGCCAGGACAGAGTGGACCAAGGTGCTGAGTGCTACTGAACCAAAACAACATTTTCCTGACTTACAAATTTAAATTTTCAGACTGACTTTCTGTATGTAGACCAAGCTGGTGATGAATGTATGGTCCTCCTGCCTCTGCTTTCTGAGTACGGGAAAATAGACACACACCGTCATACTCATATACCTGGCTCATACTCACACATTTAATTGTCAGGTCCCTTTATCCTTCATGTTATCCTGCATTCAATGCTAACACAGCAATTTACATTTTGAAAAAGGAATGGTGTTAATGACTTAAATAAGATGTCTATCCTAAGTCACAGTGTATATTTGAAGCCATATGCTCTTTTTCCTTGGAAGAACTCCGATCTGGTAAGGAAATCATTATAAAAATAAGGCAGGCAGACTGTCATAACTGCTAGAAGAGTGAAAGCTAATAGTTTGTCATGGTGTGCCTTCATTTAAAGTCCTCTGCATTTCAGTGTGATTAGAGATGTACTATCCAATTATACTGAGGCCTTCTCTAGATCAGATCACTCCCAAAGATGCGGGAGTAAGTAGAGTTAGTTGGAAGTTGCATATGATCAAAGAGGCATACAGCCGTAACCTTGAAAATGAAGAGTTGGAGAGGGAGAGATACCCATGTTTGAAGGTCATCTTTGCTGGGGGGGGGGGGTGCGTTTCACTCTCTGATGTAATTGGAGTCTAGTTTACACAGGACCTGAACTAATTTTCACAGATGTTCTTGACAATGTCCCCTTACTTGTCCTTTGACAAAAGTTGGTCTTAACAAAATGAAAATTTTGCTTTGTCTCTTAAAGTTCAATTCCTTTTCCTTGGGATATTCCCAGATGGTCAATTCCTGCTACAAACATCAAAAACGTGACTGCTTCCTTATAGGTAACCAAGAGGGAACAAAACCAAACAAAGTACATGTAAGTAATCCTTGCCTCCAATGCTGCTGCCTGCCTGGGATTTAGTTGTTACTTTGGACCCTCAACCTAACAGCATGTTGGGAGTTAAGCACAGGTCCCTCTCTGGGCATTTATTGTTATCTCAGCATCATGGGCTGTGTTTCTTTACTTTTCAGTTAGCTCTCCTACTCTAGAGTATCCTTTTGGTCTCTATTCCTTCTTAAAACTTTGCTATCACCTCAGTATTGTGTACCATGCACCTGCTTTCAGGTCCTTACAACATACAACCGGATAATAACACCTTATTGTATTCTTCCCAAGGCAATTTGCATTTAAATAGGATCCAAGGGCATCATTGAACATTACTGAAAGTAATGTTCTCAGAAGGTAGAAGTTTGGTATTATATGAGAGATGCAAGGGAACAGAGGGACAAATATTGACATGCTATAGGTCTTTCTAAGGTCTCCACTGGAAAAGGACCTCTTCTAGGAGAGATTTTTTTACTAATAATTTTTTAGTTCTTGAAATGGTAATGATATTAGATAATTTTCTCCCTTCTCTTTCCTCCTTCCCTCTAACTTGTCTCATGTACCCCCCCATCTCTCTTAAACTCATAGCCTCTTTTGCTATGCATATATACAAATGCATAAACTCCTAAACACATCCTGCTCAGTCCATATAATGTTACCTGTATGTATATGATCTCAGAGCTGACTGCTTGGTATTGGGTAACCAATTAATGTACTCTTTCCTAGGGAAGATAATCCCTCCCAGTCTACCATGGAAGAGGAAGCAGGAGGGTTCTCGAAAGATGAATTTTGTCAATGTCAGTAAATGAGAGTCAACCTGCTCTCATACCCTCATGATAATAATTTTATTTTATCTACAAGAACTATGCATGATTATGTGGGTTTCTTATAACTCTCATAAACCAGTCAAGTGGGCCTGATTCCCCCTCCCACCCAGTTTGCTCAGGCAGTGGGACATTTTGGGGTCAAGGCCACACCTCTAGTTTCACACCTCTAATACCTGTTGGGAAATGCCATGTCCTTGGCTTTTATACCATCTCCTGCTGCCCTGAAATGCTTCAACACTGACTTTATATCTCCAGGATTACTTCCTGACCCCCCCCCATTTTTCCATTAGCAAAAACAGACTTTCAGCATCTTAAGTACAACTTTACTTATAGTCAAGTACAAGATGCTATCCTTAGGTGACCTCATGTGCTACCAGATACCAGGTTCTATGCTCCATTGTCATTCATCAAAGTTGTTAGTGGACTCCCTGTGCACACCCAGTCAATTGTTTACTTTCTCAAAAGCAACGTCCTTTAAAAATACTAAGAAATTAGATTTTTCCACATAGAAAAAAATACTATTAATTCATTTTATAGCTGTTTTTTAATGTTACAAATCAGAGTCTAAGTTTTTTCATTCTCATCATTAATATATTGTATGGCTTATGATTATTAAGAAGTAACTTAGAAAATATTGGCCCGAAATACTGGTTTGACTTTAGTGGAGTCATTCACATCTGAATAGAGAAATCCAAAAAAGCCAAAGTCTGTCATGGTAACATAATTGATAATTTTATAGGCGTAAATGAACTTAGTTCCACACACAATAATTACATGAATAAAAAGTAATAAAATACCACTGGGTTTGGAAATTTAGAAACTCTATCAATGCTTTAATATCTTTAAAAAATAACTTTAAAACATAACTGCACAAAGAATCTGCCTTGCTTCCACGAAAGGTCAGCTCTGGCAATTTCCTATGAAGATTACATTATATGCCTGTCATGCTTTTTGGAGACAACTACAAAAACCAGCATAGCATTTCTGGCGTTTGTGTCCAGTCTCTGCAAAAACAGATTCTCTTCACTTCTCAGGCCACCGTTCACAACACACTGATGCATGACTTCAAATGTCCCACAAAGGATGACACACAGATTAATCAGCGAAGCCTTCCATGTGATCAATAATTTACATCTTAGGCATAAATTACGTACCGTGCAATATATAGGATAAATAATCATGTGGGTTTAAATTCAGGGAACACCATGGAAGTCCCCACATTATCTATTTTTACTATCATAACTGATGGGACAAGAGACAGAAGACAGTCTTAGAAATAAATGCTCCGTGAAACAATCCCATGCCTCACCTAATGCGTATGTTTCTCAGGGGTCTTTTGTTACACTGGAGCGTATTGAATTATCCTTCCAATTACCTTGGCAACTAAAACAAGGACCCCTCATGTGCTGATGACTTTTAGATGCTTGCACTAGCTGCCAGAAACAGATGATAATTAAAGTATTTTAATTATTAAGCAGGGTTGAGAAGTGTCTTTGTTTTGTTTTTTGTTTGTTTGTTTTTTTGTTTTTCCAATAAACCTTGTATCTTAATCACAGAGGAATCCAATTACTAGCCGAATTCTTTCTCTATGTTTGATCAGCAGTTTGGAGCTTTTTGTCTCTAAGGCTGGTAGATAATTACAGAAATTGCAACAACCTTGAAGACCCATCGCCCCCATCCTTCTCCTCCTGCATTCTTAGTTATGAATGTAGCAGAATGTGATGATTGAAAGCAGCGTTATTAACAGCTTACCTTGAGAACAATAGCAACATCAACAAAGGGGCTGTCCTAATAAAGGGTCTGTGTGCTGCCTGCTTAAGCAATGGAAAGTGTCCCTTTATTCTGCCTAGCATTGGCTCAGCCAGAGGTTAACCATTTTAAAGCAGGCATTAGCCATTAGGCAGAGAAGGAACAAAGCATTACTAGAAAGCAGAAAGCCTCCCCAGCACCAGCCTTCCTGCTTCTTTCTTTAAAATCATTGGGGTTCAATGTAAAAGAACCAATACCTTCAACTGAGAACATTCCAGCACAGGAGCGTTGTCTTGGTGGCCGCTGTGCAGAATGAGTTGCTTGGGCATATATCTCTCTCTTCTTCGATACGGGGCGGCTCGGTGGCAACAGCCAATATAAAAAGCCTTTGCAACATATATGCGCTGTTCATCCGCAACTGAAGCAGACTAAGCAGCTGGGCTTGGTGCTGCTCGCCTGCAGGCATTGGATCTTTAGAACCTCTCCATCTGATTGGCTGCTTCCAAGTCTCACTGCACTCCTCTGCCTTAACCTTTGGCTATGTTCAATATATTTCCTCTAGGGATATCGTCAGGGAATTGCCCATTAGGGAATCTGTGCCAGGTTAAATTGAGCTGGTTTAAAGAACCAGTGACACAATTCTCTGTGGTTGTGTTTATGCTTAATTGTCCGGTGTTCTAGGTAATCTACCTACCTAGGAGAGGTGGATATAATTTAACAGGAGTGGTTTTATGTTTCCTCCCTGGAAATGCCACTGAGTCTTACACCTGCACAACACACACTGAAGTGATCAGGTGGCTCCGTACAGCACAGCTTGTCTGGATAATCAACCCTAAATCCAAGCAGATAGGGATGACAGAAAATATTAAGAAGGTTGTTTTAAAAAATACCAAGAGATGAAGTTGGATAACTCTACAGAAGACATATCTAGAAAGTGTTATGAGTCATTTACTCAAATCATCTTTACAATATTTATGATTTATTTTACATAGTACTGATACAAAAAAACATGAAAATGAATGTCAAGAACTAAAGCCTTTATTAAAGTATATATAGAAAACATAACAGAAAGAAATCTTGCTTTCTTAAAGTACTAAAACTGAGAAGAGAACAAAAAACATAACTTTATCAGATGTATATAATATATATATACATATACATTTATGTATATACATATATATATAAGGTTTGGATTGGTCAAGGACTCCAGGTATTGAAAAATATTTATATATGTGTGTATGTGTGTATACATATACATATAGGCACACATACATCAGATGAAAGGCTTTAGAATAGAGATAGTGAATTGACCACACACATTTAAAATTTTCTCCCTCTCAAAACCCCACCAAAATGATCACAAAGTTTTTACTTTAAAAATCTTTGTGCAGCAAAACTCAAGTTCAAATGGATCAATGACCTCAACATCAATCCAGCCACATTGAACCTCTTAGAAGAGAAAGTAGGAGGTATCCTTGAACAAATTGGTATAGGAGACTGCTTCCTGAACATAATTCCAGGGGCAGAGACACTGAGAGCAACAATTAATAAATGGGACCTCTTCAAACTTAGAAGCTTCTGTAAGGCAAAGGACACAGTCGACAAGACCAAACAGCAGCCCACAGACTGGGAAAAGATTTTCACCAGTCCTATATCCAACAAAGGGCTGATCTCCAAAATATACAAAGAACTCAAGAAACTAGGCAACAAAACACCAAATAACCCTATTAAAAAATGGGGTGCAGAACTGAAGAAAGAATTCTCAATAGAGGAAATCAAAAAGGTTGAAAGACACTTAAGAAAGTGCTCAACATCTTTAGCTATCAGGGAAATGCAAATCAAAACAACTTCGAGATACCATCTTACTCCTGTCAGAATGGCTAAAATTAGAAACACCAATGATGACTTATATTGGAGAGTATGTGGAGAAAGTGGAACCCTCCTCCACTGCTGGTGGGAGTGCAAACTCGTACAGCAATTTTGGAGATCAGTATGGCGGTTCCTCAGGAAAATGGGAATTAGTTTACCACAGGACCCACCAATCCCCCTCTTAGGCATATACCCAAATGATCCACATCCATGCAACAAAGACATCTGTTCAACTATGTTCATAGCAGCACTATTTGTAATAGCAAGAACCTGGAAGCAACCTAGATGTCCCTCAATTGAAGAATGGTTAATGAAGATGTGGCACATCTACACAATGGAATAATACTCTGCAGAAAAAAACATAATGGTATCTTGAATTTGCAGGCAAGTGGATGGCAGTTGAAGAAACCATCCTGAATGAGGTAACCCAATCACAAAAGAGGAACACAGTATGTACTCACTCATATATGGATTTTAGACCTAGAGCAAAGAATCACAGTCCTATAATTCACACCACCAGAGGAACTAGGGATACAAGGTGTATTCTAAGAGATTCATATAGAAGTCCCTCACAGCAGCAGGAAGGGACAAGTCCCCCAGAGCACAGGGGAAGTGGGGGGGCAGTGAATGGAGAGAGAAGTAGGAGAAAGTGAGGGGGAGGAGAGGAAAACATGTGTGACCAGGAAGATTGAGTCCGGGTAAGAATAGAAGAGGGAGAGAGAGAGAGAGAGAGAGAGAGAGAGAGAGAGAGAGAGAGAGAGAGAGAGAGAGAGAGAGAGAGAGAGAACATAAAAGAGGGAGCCAATATTGGTTTGAAGAGAATATTTAAACCAAAGAAAGGTCTAGAGAACTACAAGACTGCTGCCCACTAACAGTTTGAGCTTCCGTGGAAAGGCTACCATAAATGCCCTTCCCGGAGAGTGAGATCAACAACTAACTTATCCATGGAGCCCTCATCTAATACCTGTTGGAAACAGGAGCAAACACCCATAACTAAACACTGAGTCGAACTAGAACCCAGATGCAGATGGAGAGGACAAGACCAGGCTACAGAAATACATACAGACAGCTTACCTGAACAAGGAGGAGCTAACAGGCCCCCAGACTGATAGCTGGGAAGCCAGCATGGGACTGACTCAGAACCCCCTGAATATGGGTCTCAGCCAGAAGGACTGAGAAGTCTAAGAGACCTTAGACAGTGGAGCCAGGATGTATCCCTGGTGCACAAAAGGACCTTGCGAACACATCCCTTATGGAGGGATACTGCCTTAACCTAGAGACAGGAGAGAAGTCCTAGTCCCTACTTCAAATGACCTGTCAGATCTACATGACCCCAACTGGATGGCATTCCTCTACATATGGAATTGGGGTGGGGGGATGGGAGGGGAGGGTGGTTAGGGTGCATGTGAGAGGGCAGAGAGGGTAAGTGAGGGAGGGAGGGGGAACTGGGATCGACATGTGAAAAAACAAATTAAATAAAAAAAATCTTTGTGCAAATGGACAAAATAATAGAGAAAAATAGTAACCAAATTTAGAAAGGTGGAAAACAAATAGGCAGGTGGTTAGAGGGTTCAGAGAACACTGAATACCAGCAAGGGACAACCGAGAAGCAATGACATTTACAGCTGCCACTCCCCCTCCCACACCCCATAAGCCTTGATTGATGGCACACTTGATCTATGAAGGTTGGACTAAGCCACAATAGGTGGCACCCAGGTATGCTGGCACAACTATGTCATCCTAATCTTCAAGATGAAGACTGGAGGACCACATTTGAGGCTAGCATGGGCTGCCTAGTAAGTTCCAGGTTACCTTAGGGTACATGGAGTGACCTTGTCTCCCTAGACAAAATACAAAGACATGCATGGTTGTGCATACATCCTGAGAATAGGAGGTAGTTTGGCTGTCTACCCCTTAAAGTAGAACACTGAAGCTTTATTCTGTGCAAAGATTTGAAACAAAGTATCTCTGAACTCACATGAGTGAAAATAAAGGTACCAAACTGAATAAACATTGAAACGTTGGAGATAATTGGGAATGGACATGCATACAACTTATAGGACTTTTCATCCCCATTCAGCACCAAAAAGACAGATGTCCACTCTACAGAAAGATAATCTGAAGAATATTTTCTGTGAAACATGACTGGTTCAAAAGATAAGTAATGACTGTTTCAAAAGATAAGTATTGTAGACTACCTCTAGGGTCTTTGAACACATTACACTTTTTAAATTGCACAGGCTGGCCTTGAACTTGTTACCTTCCTTTCTCCGAGTAGCTGGGATTATAGGTCTGAAACACTAGGTCTGTCTCCAAAAGATAAGACTTGAAGGCTATATGTCCAGAACACCTACTACTTAATCCTACCCTAATAAGTTCTGTATATGAATTTTCAGTGTTCCATTCTTATATAAAATATAGAAAGGAACAAATCACAAAGAAACAGACAAGTATGAGTTGTAAAAATAGTAAATTAGAGAAAAGAACAATTCATATACCATCTTCATCATCCCAAAGACAAAGGTGTGATTTTTTTAAATGTTCCATATGGATGAAATGGCTGTTACAAAAAGGATAAAGATGTCTCAGAGGATGTGATACTGGTAAAATGATGCACAGTGAAGGGCCCTTGGGAACATTTCATAGAATTAGAAGCACAAAAGATGAATGATTTGAAACTAACCCAATCTAAGTACCATGATTTGCCAAAACATAGAAAAGAGACACATTCTAAGTTACATCAAGAAAGAGCAGCAAGTCTGTGCCAAGAAAGAAATCATAATATTTTTCAATGTTTTAAAGTATAGCATACCAACTAAATATTAGTTTAAGAACTCTATTTCCATGTACATTTGTAATTGATACCATAAGAATTTATAGTCATATGAAAAAAAATGTTTCCTGTTAAAACCATTTTTCATGGTCTGAGCTTGCACGATCATTTATACAAGCCTCCTTCACCACATCAGTTGAAAGCTAGTTATATGCCATGCATGAAGTATGAACAAATGCTGGGGATGATTACTTCTCCAACCTGATATTTAGATCCCACCATTAAAGGACTTTTCATGTTTCTTGTATTTCTTGTAGCTGTTCATTGTTGTTTGCTGGTTGGTGTTACTGTTGCTGTTATGACAGGATCTCACTGTGTAGCTCAGACTGCCTTGATATAGCACAGCCCATGCTTGACCCAAGGAGATCTTTCCACTTTAGCCTGCTGAGTGGTGTGGCTTACAGGCAGGCACCATCACCTGGTTGGTGATGTGAAGACTCATACTTCCGGGCTTTCAGAAAAGTTGGGGGCATTAATTTTGACCTTTAAATAAACAACAACACTATATATCCTATATAAAGGATCAAAAATTAAAATGGAACATTCTTTTTCATAGCAAGACTAAAAGCTGAAGGCACAGTGAAAACATCTGTAAAGCCCTGAGAGAAATGACTGGCTGCTTAGATTCCTATACCCACCTAAAATATCTGTGTTCAAATGCAATAGTTTTATTACGATAATCTTTATTGTGAGTTTATCAGAAGGTGTGCCCTGTAGAGATCATACATACACAGGGGGGGGGGGGGGGGGGTCAGACAGAGGCAGACAGAGAGACTGGGAGAGAAATTGTGAATGTCCAGAAAAGTGGGATCCAACAAAAAGAAAAAGGGTCAAGAAATATGTTGTTATAATGGTTTGGGGCAATACTTCAAAATAGAGACTGCATAGCAGAAGCTGTGTGCATAGTGGAACAGATTAAAATCTTTCCAGCAGAAGTTTCAGTAAGATAGAATCTGTATTTACCATGTTGAGAAAAGATCTGTATAATTGGGAGAGTACACTAAGGTTATTAGCAGTAAGTATATGAAAAGCTGAGTAACAAAGAGAAACAAATGGTTGAATCAGAAAAGTTCCCATAAAGCACTTGTAATTCTCCCTCTGAGTAGTTTCTCTACAGCTGTCGCAGTGCAAATGCTCAAACAGACAGAAGGTACACCAGTAAAGAAAGGCAGCTTTCCAAATCTCCCTGGCAACCTCAGCTGGGGGTGGGGCTTTGTGCCCACCTCTGCTCTTCTCTTCTGGCATTTGGTCTGGCTTGTGCTTGTGCAGGCCTTCTGTATACTGTTACAAACTATGATTTGCGTGTGCATCTTCCCCATTATGTGGAAAACACTGTGCCCTCAAAGTTAGCTTTGGCTGTTACCAATCTTTCTGCCACCTATTCTGGGTAAATCCATGAACAGCAAGGCCACTATGGTTTGCTTTGGGGGAAAGAGCCTAATTTTCACACCTTATCTTGAGAGAGAAGACTTTTGTGTTTTCTGTCTTGGGAGGAGAATTGAGCCAGAAACTGACTTTGCTGCTAGGGTCTATTCTCTTTAGCTGGAAGTAAAGGCATGAATCAATCATATATAATCAATCTTGAATATAAGGTGTTAGGCAGTGTTTTGTCAATGTCATAGTGTCAATAGTTATAACATAAATGGTGTGCCCTACTACACACCTGGGCAATATGGTGTCTGTAAACCAAGCAGGCCTTGAACTTGCAGTGTCTTGCCACACCCTTCTACACAGCTGGGATTACGAGTCAGTATCTACACCTAACCCTGCCTGTTTCCTCTGTTCATAACCTTGCTGTATAAGATTTTTGTTATGTCTTTATTGAAATTTTGCTAAAAATGAAGACATACCTAAACACGCATTGATCTAAGCCTTCATGTGCTAGATTGCCACTTCCCTCACGGCCATCTCTTCACTTGAAGGTCGAAGAGACAATGTACATGTGGAGCTGTTATCCCCAGCGATGAGGTTGCTTCTTCATGAACACCTCTAGAGGCTGCCTGAGGAGGTACAGCTTTTCAGAAATGTGTCCTTGGTGACTGACTTCCTTTCTTCCCTTTCATTTCTTTGCCATAGATTGGCTTGCAAGCAGAAAATAAAGCATGAAACTTCTCTATTGATAGAAGTTTTTTTTTTTTCTTTTTGATGGTGATGGTACATGTTTTAAACTTCTTAGAGAATCCATTGAGGTCTTCAAAAGTTTTGGCTGAAGCAGTCACTGAGTTTTCTTGGGTGGCGCTCTTTTCAGTTCTCTCATCCCTTGCTTCTTCTTCATCTGTCTATTCCCATAGTGTGTCAATCACTCCTCATTGGTCAGTTCCCACGAAGCATCACTAGGAGCTGCTTGGTAGCATCCTCATCCACATCCACATCTGGAAGTTTGACAGCACAGTCTTGTTGGTTTCTTTAACCTCCTCATACTTAGTGATCCACCAAAGTCATGAATGAACCTGCTGAGCTGCTTAATCTAGACACCCTTCGTGTAATCCTTGGTGACATCACCCCAAGCCCAAGACAGGAACTGCACTCATAGGCATTGTGATCTTTCCAGAATGTCTTCAGTACCATACCATCAAAGTACCTTGTTTAGTTGAAGCAAGAGCTAGGCAAGAATCCTTCTCATATAATGGGAATGCTGCTGTAACTCTTTTTTTTTTAATTGGTTAGATGAGAGAAGGAGCTCTTAGACAGGCATGAAGGCATACTCCTTTAACCGCAGCACTTGGGAGGCAGAGGCAGGCAAATCTCTGAGCATTCAAGGCCAGTTTGGTATACATAGTGAACTCTAGGACAGCCAGAACTACACAGAAAAGCCCTGTCACATAAAAGGGGTTTGGATAGGTATCCTCGTTGTAATGACATCACAGATTAGGGAGGGTGTGCTTGAGGCTTGACAACAGGGAGCAGAACCCTAAATGCTTTTCTCCATTTTTCCAGAACTCTTTTAGTGCTGGGACTAAAGGTGTGATCTCTGTTTCTCTTTTTAGACTGATTCACTCTCATGTAGCCCTGGGTGGCCTTGAACTCAGAGATCCTCTGCATCCTGAGTCCTGGGATTAAGAGTGGACTACCCCTACCTGGCATTTATGGCTTTTGTATTCTGATCTTCAGTGGTCTTATTAGATAATAAACAATATCTCACCACAGACTTTTTGGATAGATGACAGCATACATTAAAATAAAATATACAAGTATAGTAAATACATATGTCAGTAATGAGGTTGTGATTATTGCTTTGTTATTTCTTTGACAAAAATTACCTGATATTTATTGTGAAAGATTTATTATGCTTATGGTTTCAGGGGTTTCATTTCATTTGGGCAGGGGTAAGTGGGTGGGGTTGGGTGGGGTGTGGGGGAGTGTACGAACTGCTCAACTCACAGCGAATGGGATGCAGACCTGAAAGGGGTGGGCCAGAGCAAGATATAGCACCAAAGGCACACTTGCTGTAACTCATTTTCCTCAATCAGGGTCCCACTCCTATTTTTCACCACCCACCAATAATGCCATCCTGTTGTGTATCAATCTATCACGGGGTTGATGCAATCAATCCATCTGAGCCCCTGCAATCTGATCATCCCTGGAAATGCCACTATAGAAACACCCAGAAGGGAGCTTCACTAGTCTTCTAGCCACTTTTCTCAAATCAAGTTGACAAAACTGACTGTCAAAATTAACCATTTCAGGTATTTATTGTTATTATTATTATATTATTATTACTTCCAAGAATTATGTGGCGTATCTATATGGCATGCACTGTATTTTCATATGATTTGGCAAAGAGCCAGGTTTGTTTACAACACTATCACCACAAATGTGTGAGCCCGGAAGTGCACCATGACCTTATGATGGTTATGGCAACACTTATGGTGGTGGGAATTTTTCTGCTTGATTTTAATTTTATGAGATCCCCATTATACATGTGCTCCCTTTTGGGGTGAAACAGAGTGTGGTACCAGGCTGTACTTAGCCTGACAAAGCACCACATCATTTTCTTAGCACAGCAGAAGTTGCACAAACTTAGAAAAATCGCACAGTATTTTTAATGATCACAGGTGGAATTGCAGTAACAACCATGGGCTGTTGTTTACAAAGCTGATGGACATGAATAATGTAGACATCCTGAAACATTCATTGTAATGTTTATTCCATCATTTACAAAAATGAGTAAGCTGTAGGTAGCTCATATAAACATTTAGAACCTCAATATTGTCAGCCTGGCTACCATACATGAAACAAAATACTTATAGACCCTGAAATTATTCTTTAAATAATAAACAAATACAAAGAAAATGTATTATGATATCATTGAGCTCTTTATGAAATACATCAGAATTCTTTTTTGTCCTGATTATGATTCCATGTGTCTCTTTTTAAACATCTCACAGTATGACAGTTTGCTATATGATGGCTTTTCTTACAGGATACCTTGTTTATTATAATGAAGAATAGAAACCAGTAAAAGCACCCCTACACCTGATTACTTAATCATTTACTCTCCACTTTCCCAAGATAATTTGACTTTTAGGGTTAAATTAAAAAAAAAAACTATCATATAATCCCACTATAGCATTCCTATGCATATACCTGAAGGAGTCAATGTTAGTATACTACAGTGATGCCTGCCCACCTAGTGTTATCAAGCTATGGAATCTGCCTAAACATCAACTCACATATGACAAGATAAAGAAAGCTTGGTGCATACATATGATAGAGTATAATGTTGGCTCTAAGGAAGAATGAAGATATGTCACTTCCAGGGAAGTTGGTATCAATGGAGTTCATAATACTCAGTGAGATAAATACTATGCAGAATGACAGGACCCCATGTACTCTCTCCTATGCTGTAGAACCTAGGGGGAAGAAAGATGAAATGAATGTTTAACACACAAGCAAGAAGAAGGAGCCTGGAGAAGAGGAGGGGGTAAGAGGGGGTACTAATAGTGTTAGTGGCAGTAGACGGGGAGATTGAGCCTTAGGCAGCCACATGGATCAAGCTGAGCAGTTCTCTCGGATACCTACACTCAGGCAAAAATGGAATTTTTAAAATTAATTATTTTCACTTTTTTTTATGTAATCTACTTTAGTGATATTCTTTCCCCCCCCCCTAACTCCTCCCTATGCACTCAGCATCATGTGTTTTCTCTTTTGCTCTCAAAACAACACCAACAATAAAAAATAAATAAATAAATAAATAAAACAATTGAAAAAAAAAAAACAAGCAAACTATTAAAAAATAAAACAAAAATATCACAGTGAAACAGAACAAAGCAAAAAAGTACACCAATCCAGCATACATAGAATTCATTTGTGTGGGGCCTGCCTTGGAATGTGGTTGACATGCTAGGTGACCCTCTATTGGAGAAAACTGATCTTCCCTTTCCAAGAAGGTACCTATTGCAAATAGCTTCTGGTGAGGGACAAGACTTTTGCCTACTTCTCAGTGCTGGGGTTTTAATTGGTTTGTACCTGTGCAGGTCTTGTGTGTGCTGTCCCAGTCTCTGAGTTCTTATGTGCATCAGTACTGTTGTATCTGGAAGACGCTGTTTCCTTGGAGTCAACCAACACCTCGGGCTCTTAGAATCTCTCCACCTCCTCTTGTGCATTGATCCCTGAGGCTTGTGGGGGAGGAGTTTGATAAAGAAAAGCCTTGTGCCCAAGTACAGACTTCACGCCTACTGACTATAGCATTCATGGTACTGGAAGGTACTTTGCACGTTACCAGATGAGGAAAGCAACCATCAATATAATTCAGCTACAGACCCTACCTGTAAAATTTACTGGTGCAATAGAGGCATATGTTTTATAAGAATAACCATTTGGTTTGTTTTTTAATTTATGTCCATCCCATGAGATGGAGCCTGTGAATCACTGACACTGTATAAGTGGCCAAGGGCCTGAGACTAGATACGTCATGGGTCCTAAGAGAAAATTTAGTACCGTTCTGCTTAAGGAAAATAGCCATAAAATGACTCCTAATGACATTTTGCTCTACCCATATATCAGTGAATCATGCAGTCTTCATCAGAGAAGCTTCTTCCTATAGTAGATGGAAAATAACAAAGAGGCACACAACTGGACACTCTGAGGAGAAGGGGAGACTTGGGATCACTCATTCCTAAGTTTGAATGTGGTATTCCTGACTGTGCAGCAGAAAACAATTTCAGGAGGGCACTGTGTGAAGCAGGGTTGGAGAAGAGGAGAAGATTTCTTGTCTTGGGGAAGTGTGTGGTGTGTGTGTGTGTGTGTGTGTGTGTGTGTGTGTGTGTGTGTGTGTGTGTGATTTATATATATATATATATATATATATATATATATATATATATATATATCAGTGTGTGAACCTCAGTATATCCTTGGAAGCCAGAGAAGAGGGTGGGATTTTTGTTTGTTTGTTTGTTTGTTTTTGTTTTTCCCCTTACTTTCCACCTAACTCCTTGGTGACAGGGTCTCTCACTGATCCTGGAATAAGCAGGCTAGCAATCAGAAAGCTTCAGCAAAACAAACCTTCTCTCCCCACACTCCCAGTGCAAGGGTTACAGATGCATACAAGAATATGCACAGCTTGTCATTTGGGTGCTGACATTGGATTGAACACAGGTCTTCATAGTTGTATAGTAAAGGTTCAACCACTAAGCCTAAGCCATCTCGCTTGCCCCTAGAGCAGCTCTCCAGATCTGTTGAGTTTATTAAGAAGAACTTTCAACATACATTTCTAACACACAGATACATAGGGGGGAGGGAAGGGGGAAGGGAGGGAAGGAAAAGATGGAGGAAGGGAAAAGGGGGTGAGAGAGAGAGGGAGGGAGAGAGAGGGAGAAAGGAGAAAGAGACAGAGTGAGAGAGACAGAGATGTAGAGAGACAGAGAGAGACAGAGACAGACAGACAGAGAATAGTATGTGCCAATATGTAGATGTAGATTTCTCAAGACAGAATCAGGCTTAAGTGTAGCTGGACTTTTTTGAGAGCAGCATTGCACTCAAGTGCCTTTAGCGTAGTCATTCATTTTCTTTTTCTAGATTTTGAAGTCATGTCATTTAAAAGATTTCTGTGGCACCCCCTTTTCCCTCCTATAAATTAAATCACAGGGCCATCCCTGAGTAAACTAGATAGGAGCACTGACTGGAAGTACAGGATAAGATAAAAATACAGGTCTTCAGGATTTAAGAAATTCATACTATACTAGCTATAGGAGAGTTGAGACACATTTTTTTAAAAATACAGTTAAAAATAAAACTTTTAATAAAGTTTATAAGACTTCAAAAATTACGAGTTTGCAATTAGGAAAGGACTGTGGTTAAACTCAACGATCATATACTGTGGCCTTAAGTTTTTAAACACTGCTTATTGAACATTCACATTGAAATAGCTGTGCATAAAGAGCTATTGTCTCTATGTAGGCAAACTTCACAGTGAGTTTTAATTGTGGTAGATTCCTGACTTTTGGCCGGGAAAAGATTTTATCCTAATGTGCATCCTATTGCTGTGGCTAAAAGTAAGTTTCACTTTACAGCTTATAGTCAGTCAGTCTGCCACACAAGGAAGCCAGGGCAGGGACTCAAGGCAAAACGCTGGATGGAGGCAGGAACTGAAGCAGAGGCCATGAGGGAACACTGAACACTGCTTCCTGCCTCTCTTTCCATGTCTTCTTTAGCTGGCTTTCTTATGAACTCCAAGAGCTCCTGCCCAGGGTCAGCACTGTCCACTGTGGCCCTGGCCCTTCTCCATCAACCATTAATCAAGAAAATGCCCCACAAACATGTCTACAGGGGAATCTGGTGGGGTTATTTTCTCAGTTTAGGCCCCTCTGCCCAGAGGATGCAGGCTTGTATCAAGATGACAAAACAAACAAACAAACAAACAGCCATCACCAACTTCAAGTAGACTGTGGAGCACAGGGCTCTTCTCTTTCTCATGTCCCTTAGGTTTTCCCTATCATTTTGTATCACCTCAGTAGAGGAGCTGTATATCATCTAAGTACCTGTGTGTATCATTTGGGAGCTTGTGCTGGGCTCCCTCAGTTCCCCCAGTTCTGGTCTTCATTTGGAGCTCAGCTGAGACACACAGGCTGTAGAGTAGAAGTCAGGCAGAGTTCACTACACAGCAGAGGAGTGCACACTCTCATAGGCTGGGGATGGACAAAGGTAAAAGAGACCTCTGTGCTGCTCTATATTTTAGGAGGGTTTTGTGCTATTTCTAAACATACAGTTTTTCCTGAGAGATGCTTTCTTCTCCAGGTGACTGGCAAGTCCATTTAGATTGCCTCTTCCAGGAAGGGACAATAGTATGTCCTTGTTATCTATCAGCAAGCCTTTTACTAGTTAGCAATCCTTGTAAATGTTCATTCATTTCACGTATTTGAGAGTTTGGCTTGAATGTATGTGTACCATGTGTATGCATATCAGAGGAGAGCATTGGATCCTTGGAGAATATTTAAGGGCACTGGCTGCTCTTTCCAGAGGGCCTTGGTTGAGCCCCAACACTCATAAGCAGTTCATAACCATCCATAACTTGAGTGCCAAAGAATATGATGGCCTCTTCTGGCCTCTGCAGGCACCAGGCACACTTATGGCACAGACATAGATGTGGGCAAAACAGACATCCACATGAAAGAAAAACAAACCTTTTCTTTTAGAAAGCAACTGAATAGCTTCTTATGCTATGCAGAAATGAAATAATTATTGCAGACTGTCCGGTTAATTCAATTTGTGTGTTTAGAGCAGTTTTTAGATTATACAGAAAAGGCAGCTCTCAGGTTTAGAAATATAAACATGAACTGCCAGTTCAAATTCCAAAAGCCAGAAAGCCCAAGTACACTTTTGAGACCTTGCCAATGGCACAAGAAGGCAGCCCCTGGCCTCCCTTAGTGCTCATTCTGTTTACAGTAGCTTCCTTCTTCTCAATCTGTCATTGCTTTTGTCTGCTCACTTCAAAGCCATATTCAGCTGCAGATCTCAAACACAATGCATTTGGCTGGTGTCTGGTTACCAGGGCTGAAACCCACTTTGTTTTAGAGTTGCCTTCACAGCTAACCTTGTTGGACTAAATTTACCACCTTGACCTACTTTGTTCATTTATTTTCAGGAAAATGAAGATTTCTAGGGCTCATTCCCAAGACAGTATCCAGTAGACTAGAGTCCTGATAAAAAAAAATAATTCTCCTCTCTATAAGCCAAACCCATTCATATCAGCTCTTCTGGGCAATAAGCAAGGAAGTAAACCATTTATATCTGCCCAAGTGATTCTGAAAAATAGAGATATTTCTGCTTCAAAGCATGTTCAATGTGTTACTTCAATCCGTGATATAAATAAGCCATCCTTCATTCAACCCTCCTATCAGTTCCACCCCCCCCCCCCAGGCACCTTTGATCATAATTGTTTCAATAAGTAACTTGGCCTCAGCTGAAATAAAGAAGACAGATAACTAAAAGAAGAAATTGAACAGAATTGATTTTACCCAGTGCCTCCTCTGTTTCCTTAAACTTTGGCTCAAGGGTAAGAGGATAGGGAGAAACTTTTGCTGCAAGAAGCTTAAGCAAGGCTAAACCACTCACTGCACTGTGCTAGGATTAAGTGGTGGAAGTACCTTGGTGTGTTGAGGCCAAGGTGTGCCACAAAGAGATCCCACCGTGCAACAGATCTCATGTAAGAGGTTGATTGGGATTGGTGGGGTGGTGTTAGACTGTCTCAGAGTGGGGATGAGAGAGAGACAGAGAGAGAGAGAGAGAGAGAGAGAGAGAGAGAGAGAGAGAGAGAGAGAGGCTGAAACAAGAGAACTGTTTAGGATGGTTGGCTGGCGACTAGTGATGAATAATGGTGATGTAGCTGCGGAGAGACATAGACCCTGAGAGAAGGCTAGGAGAGTGTCTCATTTCTAACATGGAGTGAGAAAGAAAGGAAGGAAGGAAGAAAGGAAGGAAGGAAGGAAGGAAGAAAAAAGCCATAGTGGGTCCATTCTGGAAGAGAACCTAACAAAATTATCATTGAGCTTCAATTCCCTTCACAGCCATGGTCTTCCTTATGTTATTTTCCTAGATGGCTTTCCACAGTTGGATATAACTTACCAATAAAACATATGTGATCATTGTATACCTGGACCCTGCTTGGCCAGCTAGTCTTCAAATTATGTGTCAGCTTTTACTACTTTATCACTAAAAATCTACATTGTTTATAAATTCAATAATACTTATTTGTTTATGCATTTAATTTTTCCCTTGCTGGTGGTTTGAGATAGGCTGGCCTGTATAATTTTAGGAAATCCTGCCCCAGTCTGTGATTTCCACAAACTTAGTTTAAAGTCTAAATTGGATGATGTCTCATGGACTTTTTAAAATATCACTTATCTAGATATATATTTGCCTCTCTCTGATGTGAGTTCACACTCCTTATAATCACCATATTGAAAGAAATTCATCATTTTAATTGAGCATTCTGATGCCGAATATTCTTCTTTCCTCCATCTGCATTAAAATGAACCTGATTGAGGGAGGCCATGAAGGAGATGTGGTCTGATAGAAGGTTACATCAGGACCTAGCCCGAGATCTTTCTCTCTTCCACTCTTTCTTCAAGTACATCAAACCTGCCAGACACTCTTAGAATCAGTGTTCTCATTACTTTGCAAATAAATACTTTTGTATCCATGAGCCTCACTTTTAGGTTGTTGACAGACTGAGAGAGAATTTTTGCAAAAAGATATTGTGACAGGCAATTCAGATTTCTCTCGATCGCAGGTGTAAATAACAAGATGTAAAAGGATGAATTTGACATGTTCCTTCTGCGCCTTTCCCAGACACTTGCTTTAGAAGTGAGGTGTGAATCTGGAGGTGCCATAAAGAAAGTGCTGTTGCAGCAAAGGATGAGTGAGCGTAGACACCAATTTTGGGTGAAAGATAAAATAATTTTCTTAGACATAGGACTGAATAGAAAAGAAAGTTAAAGAAGGTTCCAAAATAAAGGAAAATGGAAAACTCAACATTCAAAAAACAAAGGATGACAAATTTTGATGCTAATACATAAAGAAATAATACTCCCCCCAGGTAATATATAAAATGTAGAAGTAAATTTTTATATAAAATCAACAAGCAAGAGCCATCATCTCCCGAAAAATGGAGTGAAAAAGTGCTCTGAAATTGTGTTACCTGCTGGGGCTAGAACCTGCCCCTATATATGTTTACACAAGCTTTGGCTTGTTGACATATCCTTTGTTGAATAAAGGTTGCTTTTCACAAGTTGAAAGCTTAGTTAGGTGGGGTCCTCCCCTGAGATCACCTCTGTCTGTATTCCTTTTAGCATCAGGCCTTGTTTTCAACAGCACAGAACTCAGCTCCCACACAACAATCCCTGGTGTTTTCTTTCTCATCAAATTGTACATTTTGTCTTTCTTTTGCCTTACTTGTTCTTCTGTCATTGTAGGTCTGTAGAGTAGTCACTGGTAACCACACAACATAGGCAATACTAGGTTATCTTGAAATCTCTTCAGCCAATGACAATAGTCTAAATCTGGTTAATCAAGCTTCTGGCAGATTTATTTTTTGGACAAGGGCAGAAAGCAGCCACATTCTTCACCAAAATATCACAGTAACCGTCTCTAGTACCATTCCTCTTTGAATCCTCCTGAACTGGACCTCCATTGTACCCATTCCTCTCTGCATTAATATTCTGTCCTACAAGGATGACTTTTTGAAAGCTGGCTAAAACATTCAACTGCTCTTCCCGTCCAAAGTCTTCTGTATTTCCTCCAACAAATAGTACGGTCAGGTTTATCACAGCAAGACTCCATTCCTAGTACCAACTTCTGTCTTAATTGCTGTTCTATTGTCCCAGTGACACACCTCCTCCAACAAGGCCATATTTCCTAACCCTTCCTAAGCAGTCCATAATCTGGGACCCAAATGTTGAAATACATGAGCATATGAAAGCCATTCTCACTTAAACCACCCAGTTGCTTATCCACTGCCATATCTGAAGGGAATTCCATTTCCAAAATTCCAAAAGGCATAAGGGACAAATGGCTATTTATGGTGACTATTAGCATACCAAAGCACATTCCAGTGTCCAGGGCTCCCACAGTATCATAAGTACCTGCTACACATTTCAAAGTCCATACTAGCATCCTAGTCCTTCTCACCTCCTCCCGTACTCTAAACACCCCCAGCTCACCTCCTCTAGCTACTCATTCTACTTATAACCCTACTATCTTGCTCCCCCAATCTTCCCCCTCCCCTCTGTCTCTTTGCTCTGTTCTTATTTCTTTCACAACTAGCTTCACCCTGCTGGCCATGTTCAGTCTACTAATTCTCTCTCTGCTCTGGACTCTTGCAGATGCCTCTGGCTGTTCTCTCCCTCATATCTACAATACAAACCTTCCTCTTAACCATACATACCATGGGGTGGTCATGTGGCCAGTTTATACAGCCACCACAACCAGAGAGTTTTTACTGTCTCACTAGAATTTTGGTTGATGTCAAAATTACCCACAATAAACATTGGTTAGGGACAAGTACTGTTTTCAAATTTAAATGACATTTATAGTTGAGGAAATGTGAGCAATTAACATGCAAGCCATGCTTAAGGCCACTGAAAGTTTGGGGGTTCTCGGTAAAGTCACCCAGATAGCACTGTGCAAGATGATGCATTGTGAGTTACAAAAATAAAATCATGTTCAACAGTTGATTATATATACAGGAAGAGATGTTAGAAAAAAAAACCACAGCAGGTGTCCAGCAGCAATGTTGCCTGGCAGGGGAGCTGGGACAGAGTGCTAAACCAAGAAACTTGAGAGATCCCAGAGAAATGAGGAAGCAAGACCAGGATGTCAGTTGAGATGAGCCTCAGTTCCATCTTGAAATGGCTTTGTCATCTTGAATGGCATCACAGAATTGTCCTACCTTGAGACAAACTGTGGGATTTTATCAGCTCATTAGCCAGTCATTTTTGGCTAGGTCATTTAGGAGGACAAGCATAACCTGTGTTTCCTGGCCAAGTGTTTCCTGTCATCTGATAATAATTCACCAGAGAGGAGGACAGCCAGCAGGGAACTGTCAGGAGACAGCAGAGGATGGGTGTCCTGCCTGGCACAGGAAGAAGGGGGCATTTGAAGTGTCTCTGACAACAGATTGAGGAGGCCATGTAAGATAAAGCCTAGGAAAGGTGAAATAGAAATGTTCAGAGAAGTTGCACAACATGAATATCTAATTTGAATCTAAATAAGGAAAATAAGATTTATGAGAATGGCCATCAATAATATATAAAGTACTTTTCATTCTACTTGAAAACTTCTAGCCAGTATGAGGTTCCTAGTATGTCTAAAATACAGTAATTTGTAGTTAGGTGAGGGTTTTCCAGGAGTAAGAACTTGATTATTCAGACTGGAGAGGTACAGAGAGTTCTGAACAAGACGAATGTATCCATACTTAACTCACATTAGAACTGCAGAAAATTAAACATTCAAACTCTAATGAGGGAGGAAAGACCGTTTACTTATTACTGGTGGAAAACAACTAGTTAAATTTCTCTTCCTCGTTGGGAAAAAGAAATGTGCAAAGATAGCTGAGTGATATCTCTAAACTGATGAGTGGGACAAATGGCCAATTAAAATGCTGAATATAACTAAAATAGTACTTACACAGGTTGATCAGAGGTAAGAGTAACCACCTAGGAGCTCAAGACAGAGAGAGGCCCAAGGTCAGTCAAGGTCTGTACCATTAAATCACAAAAATTTCCAGTCTACTCTATGATTATTGTCTTCTTCATGAACCTATGTCTAGAAATAGTCCTTTAAAATGTAATATGCAGACCACCCACTTTGCTCTTAGCAACTACTCATTAGTCTAACATTCAGTTTTGCTATACAGTCCTGTAAGGAAAGACTCCACTATCATCATGGCGGGGAGCATGGCAGCATGCAGGCAGGCTCTGGAGCAGTAGCCTAGAGCTACATCCACATCCACAGGAAAAAAGGAAGTTATCCTGGGCTGAGTGTGGGATTTTGAAACCTCAAAGCCACCCCCAAGTGGCATATTTCCTCCAACAAGGCCACACCTCCTAATCCTTCTCAAACAGTGCCACTCCCTGATGACTAAGTATTCAAATAGGTGAGCCTATGGGGGCCATTATTAATCAAACCACCATAACTATGGAGTTAGAATACATTTAAACAAGACATCAATATATTATTTTTCCAATGATGCCAGGGGTCCAAAGTCAAATTACTTTAAGGAATGTTAAAATAATATTTGTAAATGGTGTATAGTCATGAATGTAAGGGATTAAAGATAGTTGTGACCTATAATAATTATAATAAAGGGATATTATTTATATATGAAGTTTTGCTTACCAAAATACCACAGACTGGCTATTATGGAAAATGCCTCTAAAATGTGAAATCTTTTAAAATATGTCAAAAGTAAATTTGGTTATTTAACTGAAACCATAATGGGAAGTTGAACATAAAATAATGAGATAAAGTTTCTGGATTTTTACAGAAAGCTATAGAATATAAGTGTTCAATAAGTTTGAAACCAGCCCTTAAATAAAAGGTAAGAACACCATTCTAGAACAGGCAAAGGCTTCAGGTTAGTAGGGAATGGGTACTGAGATTTTACCACAAAACCAAGGTCCTCAAAATACTTCAACTTTTGATTTTTAAGTGTCAGAAAGAAGGACATAATTCTCTTTTAGTATCAATGCTGAAAAAGAACCAATCTAATTGTAAGCACTCCTTTATCACAGCTCGTATTTCCCTAATGTCATGACATGTCAAAGTGAGGCGGCAACGCAACGGCCCAGGACAGATGGTCCTCTGGTATCTGTGTTAGAATCCAGCCCCTTTTGAGTAACTGTTTCCCAGTGAAGCTCTACTGGATGATTCACCTGATTTGAGATAATGAAATAACACTTGAAACTCAAAAGTTGTCTTCATTTCCTGACATGTCAAGATGAAGTTAGGCTAATGGGCATTTTTCAAGTCACCTCCAACCAGGCTTTCTGTCTATTCCACACTGCTGTGTCTCCAATAGAAAACATTTGCAAATTAGTATCACGATAATCTCAAGCATGAGCAAATTTTTCTGATGTTTTTTGTTCCTTTAGCTGCAAACTAACTGGTGTTCAATACATCAGAATTAACATGATGGAAACATAAAAAAGATATAACCCCTTTATTTCAGACAAAATAATCAGCTCATGCCCTCAGCAACCAAAATCTCACCCTACTTGGAAGATGATCAAGGCTTAGACTAAAGACTTAGTACCAAGTAATTGCCGATTTTACTAGAAATGGTTTCTAAGAGCCATCTGGTCCTCAATCCTGCAGAAAATGAAAAGTGTATTTCAGAGATGGGATTGAATTAAAGGTCATGAAGCTTCCATCTATTATTTATCAATACTTTCCCAGCTGTGGGAAGCAGACTGGTTACAGGATTCAGAGATGTAGGTCACAGCATTTCTTCTGCTTCAATTTTTCTAGTCCTATCAGCAGAAAACATTCATGTAGTTTTGAAGCAACAGCAGAAATAGAAAAGGACAGAATGACTTTCAGCTGGACAAGTGAGTAGTCACTCTCCGGTCTCTCTCTCTTTCTATCTCTATTTCTCTGTGTGTGTCTGTCTCTCTCTGCCACAACTCAGCACTCCTGGAGAAGGAAATCAAGCGTCTTTTCCAGTTAGGACATTCTCTAAGCATTCATTAGGATGAAGCCAATTGGGAAGAAAAGGGTTTTGACGACACCGGGGGAAAACCTATTTCCTCCAACACTAATATGAGCTAAGTTGAATTAAACTCAAACTCAATGAATCAATTTCAAGGTACATTGTTGACTTTCAAACTAATTTTTTTTCTGACACTCTTTGAAACTAGATGTTAAATAAAAGCTAAGAACAACATTGGATAATTTCTTTCTGAAGACTGTCAATATTTTTGAAGATCTAATTTAAGATGGATTGATTTGAATCATTATGATGACCAATTAGTTAAAACCATGAAGCAAGCATCTCTCCTTATACTTTTTGTTAATGTTTGATTTCTCAACTAGATTTTTTATGTTCCAAGATGACAAGTTTCATGTCTCTTTGTTCACCCCTCTCTAAGATTCATTTAGAGTCTGGAATTCAATAAGTATTTAGTAACTATTTGGTAAATGGATCAATTAAATGTCAATGACTAAAAAATAAGCCAGTAATAATTATGTAATTGCTATTGCACTTGGAAACAAAACTTGATAAAGGAAAATGGTGTGTATGCATGTATTTGTGAATGTGTGTGTATGAAGGTGTGTGTGTATGTGTGTGAATGTGTGTGCATGGGTGTGTTTGTGTGTGTATGTGTGTTTGTAAGACAGAGAGAGAGGAAGAGAGAGACAGATAGAAAGAGAGAAAGAGAGAGAATGGAGGTCAGAGGTTGATGTCTGGTATATTCCTTCATTATTGTCCATCTTAGTTTAAGAAAAAAATATGTAAATTGGAGTAAGTAAATATGGAGCAAGACTTCACAGCCACTGAGGCCCAGTGATCTTCATGCCTCAACCTCCCCAGCACTAGAATTACAGGCATGTGCCTCTGCACTGGCTATTTACATGGGCACTAGGGAATGCAGTTATATCCTGATGGTTGCATAGCAAGCACTCTGCAAACTATTTTAGGTTTTGATGTATACATTATGAATTCTTTTACAATGAATTAGCAGAAGCCCATCAGGGTTCTAAATTTACCTCTCAGAGCCAGTGCACAAGCACTTTTGTTCCCTTATGACAGGCAGCCTACAACTGTCTATAGCTCTAGCTCCAGGGGGCCACCCCTTTCAGGGCCTCTGGAGACATTTGCATATACATGGCATACACACATATTGGCACACACATACACAAAAGAGATACATACAAATAAAATTTTCAAAAGACCTGACACTATCCTGGGCAATAATGGAGCATAAAGAGAAACAAGAAGTTAAAAACATGTTCTTCCCAATTCTTCTTTATTGTCTCCTATTAATTTAGGAATCTTTATAATAATTTAGGCTATCCTTCATATTAGCTATGTGATATTTTTAGGGCATTTACTTACTGTGAGCTACCTACCATATGCATAAGATGAAGTTTTTAATATTATTGTAATAGATAAATAAAAAGAATCTCTTCAACTCTGAGGCAGGCATGGCAGCTCACACCTATAATCCCAGTATGTGAGAGGTCGAGGCAGGAAGATTGAGAGTTGAATGCTAGCCTGGGATACAGGAGGAAATTTTGTCTAAGAAAGAAAGAAGAGAGGAGGGAAGGAAAGAAGGGACAGAGGGGAAGAAGGAAAGATATAGGGATGGACAGAGTAGAGACCATGTTTAGGACAGCCTTACCTAAAGAAGTAGCATCGAGTTAATATCTAAACACTGAGCACAATGAACTATGAGCAGCATACACTTTGTGATTCTGAAGAGAAAGGCTCAAGAGTGGACAATTTGATGCATGTTTCCATTATTAGAATTCAATATCCACAATGAAAGAAAGGAACTTGTTTGTCCTAGAGACTGTGACTTCAAAGGAGATGTGTATGCGCTTGAGACAAAGGGCTTACCTGTTTCTCTTGCCATTGTTTGTTCCGGCCTAAGGGTCAGCACAGAAGACAGGCACTTATCTATGTATAAGCCACAGTCAGGCTATGGGGCTTCTGCCGTCAACCTTAGCATCAACTGAGTGCCAGGTACATAATAGCCACTCCATAAATAGTAGCTAAGCAAGAGGGAATGGATGGCTCTAGAGCATATTTTTATACCTTAAAATTAGTAAATTAGTCTTCTTTTCCTGTTTGATATTAATAACATTGGAAAACATTTGGGACATCATCTATTATAATGTAAAATTTCTTCTGTGTTATGTTTTGGGTGAAACCTTGCCTCCATAACGTGTGTGTGTGTGCATGTGTATCTCCCATCATAAGAGTTCAATGAATTTACTAATGAGATCCCAAGAACATCCCTTAACAAGTATGCTTTTTCTTAAAACTATAATTTCAATTTATTCACACATATTAATACATGCCAAGACATGAAAACATACCACATACCTGGTGTTAATTTCTGTTATGGAACCCAAAGTACTAATACATCATTTTGCCAAAAGTCTAATTGGCACTTGAAATGTATAGAAAATTCGCAGTGCCTAAGCAAAGGGAATTAATTGGCATCCTTGCTTCTATTCATGTCTACACACTATCAAGTGTCCAAGGTATGGTCAAAACAATTTTAATACATATCAAGAAAGGCAACAGAAACACATTTAGTATGTTTACACACTAAGACACACAGACACACACCCTGTATCCCAGAGAAACTTTAGTATGTTTGTAAATCAGTTACAAGATTAGATATTTATAAATGGAAAGATGAGCAATTCTAGGTTGAGATGGCCTTGGGTTCCACTTCTAGCTGAGTGATCCTACAAGGTCTGTTGAGGCCAGAGACTACACATGGGCATGGTTCACACCTAGTGGTGGAGTATCAATGACTGGCTGGTGGCCATGGCACGGTGGCCCAACAATCCAGGCCCATGTCTGACCTTTAGCTGGTGATCGCTACACACTGATTTACCTGACAGATAGGTGAACTGAGTTCGCACATCACTGTGATTGGTTAGGATCAAGACTTAGTGCTCATAGTAAGTGAATCCCTTGAAACGGTGATGTAGATTTTAAAAATTTCTTCTCATATAGCATTCTTATCTAGCTGAGTTATACAAGCTTGCAAAGAGCAAGGTTACTTCCACCCTGCCAGGAACCCCTCATCTTAGTGGTTAAACAGGGGTCCAAGGCACCTGTGTGCACTAGCATGGGGAGAGAAGGATTAAAGGACTATTGGGCTCTGTTTATAGTCCTTGATATGATAAATGTCACTTCTACTCAGAGTCTTGTCAGTAGGACATAGTCAGAGGCTGTCATCATCTGCAAAGGCAACTCGTTTATGTCCCCAGAAAAGTAGTTATGAATCGGAGTGCTGTGAAATGTGTAAACAAAAAGAGGACATGAATGTGATATATAGCTGCTGTGTTCATCTAGACTCCTCTGGGCCTCAGCGAAACATTATTCCTCCCCCCTCCCAGGACATGTTAACTCACCCTATACTGAAAATACCCTAAGTCCCATCTGTACTAGACCCATCTCAAAACCTAGATGTTTTTGACTAATGAATTATTTCTGAAAAGCCTTGCTTCCCAGTGTATGAGAACCAACCAGCAAAGGCAGAAGGTACCAAGAGGCCAAAGAAGAGGGAGATAGTTCCACTTTGGCATGAAGCATTATGGGCTTGCAGCCAGAAGCATATGGATGACTGTATCTCACAGTAGGAGGGAGGGGTTCATAGCCTAATCTAGGCAATGTTGAGCTGGCCACTACTAATTGAACCATGCCTGGCATTTCTAAAAATGCTGTTTACTTGTTAAACATCTGTTAATGAACACTCTTCCACAACATAATTTGGCTGACCATTTCAATTACTTTATTTGAGATGCATGCCTGGATTACTGGTGAACAAAATGACAGTTAGGACTAAAATAGCTATAGCCATGTCAAGCCAAATCCATATCTGGATGGTGTATCTTGATCTGATCCATTTGTCTATGTCTTTCCCTGTTCACAAGCCTCCACTGGTAGAGTATAAACAAACAGCAGAGCTTCAATAAAGATCTCAACTGAGAAGAGAGAACGGTGCATGTCCCCAAGAATTGCTAATCCATTGCTTTGACAGATGTGTGTCTCTGGCTGGTTCACTGCAGTAGAACCAATTCCCTCTGCTGGTACCTGTGTCTGTATATCATCTCCCTAGCCCCTGGTTTTACCTTTTGCAGAAAGTTTTTTACCCATCTTTATTTCTGTTGCAGTGATAACATAGTCCAACCAAAAGCAGCACAGGGAAGGAAAGTTGATTTAGCTGAAAATTTCAAGTTACAGTCTATCGTTCCAAGGAAGTCAAGCAGACTGTCACACCATAGTCTAGAGCAGAGAAAAACACATGTCTCTAGCTTTCTCCTGTCCTATTCAATGCTGAACCTCCTGCCTGGGAAATAATGCCATCCATGGTGGGCTACATCTTCATCTGTCAATTAACAATCAAGACATAGACATGATCATAGCCCAACATGATTAAAGAAAGATAAATATTTTCCCAGGTGATTTTGAGTTGTGGAAAGTTAACATTTAAATACAACTGTAACACTCAATGTTTCTATGCTAATATCTGGACTGGACACATACACGTGTGTGTGTATACATAATATATTATATAACATATACATACAATATATACATATTTTACATATGCTTAAGCCAGATCCAGTGTCGTTCGTTGTGGTCTACTGAGATATAGAACTCTCAGCTTCTCTACAGCATCATGTCTGCATGCATGCCACCATGTCCCACCATGGTAATAATGTACTAAACCTCTAAATAGTAAGCAAGCCCCAAATAAATGCTTTCCTTTATAAGAATTGCTGTGATAATGGTGTCTCTTCCTAGTAATAGAAACCCTAAAACACCACCCTTTCACAGTTCTACTGCCTCCCAATGATCTCAATTTTTGAATTATCCTTAGGTTGAACTATTGATGAGTTCATATCCTTATGATCAAATTCTCTCTGTAAATCTCCTCACAAGACAAGATCAGAATTTCCCAGGTAACATTCAAACTAGTCATATTGAATGTCCATATTAACCATTATAAGAACATTGCAAGTCATCTTCATGAAAGACTTGGAGATACAGTGACTGAATGATCACCGATGTATTTTGTAGCATGGTCAGTGCTACAGAATACAGGAGGAGGAAGCTGGATGAATACTCAGAAGCTGCCATCATAGTAGCAGTCTTCCATACAAGCAAATATTTGTTCTTTTGCCATTTAAGGGTAAAATGCTGTTGCAATATTTTGTTGTGGGCAACCTTCATAAATTCCATCCTCTCATGAAGATATGTACAGTTTTTAACTCCACTTCAGCTCTTAAAAGTCCTAGTTTGCTAGACTCAGTGTCTTAATTTTAACAAGACGTTGACTTTTACAATCTTTTATTGTTATTCTTCATGCTTGTGCTTAATAATGTACTATCTGTCTTTGCCATAGATCAGCTTTTTTTAGCTGGTACATTTTCATTACCTACTATCATAGTTTTTATTACTACATCAGTTATAAATTCCTGTTGTTGACAACCAAAGAAGAGATCCTTGTCTTTATTCTTCCCTTTATTTAATATCTGAAGTGGATTTTGTATATTTTCCCTTACTGTGTATAGGAGTTAAAGGGCTATTTTAGGAGGAACAAACATCTAAGTATCGTCTATAACCTTTCATTGCTTCTTGAAAATTCCTCAAAGTTATTAATCAACGATAAGCACATGTGACTACTTCATATGGTGGTTCCCAATCCTTCTTTGCGCCCAGGGTAGCTAATGCCTGATTGATTCTTCCTTTCCTGGGAATGAGTTTTTCCAACATTTTTAGACCTACATAATTAACTTTGGAGTATAGGGATTTTCTAATTAAAGCCTTGACAATCTCCTACTGTGAGAGACTTACTGTGGCAAGACCACTCAAAGGCACTTTTCACAGAAGGCAGGTGGCCTATGATATCACTGTATTCAGACAGTTTATACTTTTTAATCCCTCAACCTTCCAAACCTTGTTTCTGTTATTATGAGTGGACGAGCCATCACTGTCTCCTAAAACTTTAATGTGGATACATCCCCAGCATAAAGCAATCTGTGTATTTCAAGATGCCTTTTTCTACCTTCAGTGGTAGCTCTTTCATTCTTTAATCCCAGTGCTCTGGAGGCTGAAGCAGGCAGATCTCTGTGAGTTTGGGACCAGCCTGGTTTACATAATGAGTTTCAGGCAAGGCTAGCCAACAAAAAGCCAACAAATCCCATGTTGTTATACAGCCTTGATATCAACTGACTCTTACTGAGAGTTAACTTAATTCAGAATCAGAATAGGCCACTGCTGTGGTACCTTCAATGAGTCACAGCATTTTATAAGACATATGATTTCTACAAGGAGAAGACAGCTAGAGGGATTCTGACTCACACAAATATATTGCTACATGAGATAAACTTCTTTGCATGAAACCTGATTGCGTTGCCCAAGCATGAGCTTATGAAATTACTAAGTGTGAGATGAATGTTTAATGAATGAAGATTGAAAGGTTCATTTATATTCTGAGATCATAATGATGGTAAAGGGGACATCTGGGTGAACCCCTGTGATGCATGAAACATTATTAGAGGCATGATGGTCCTCATATATTTCCCTCCATGGATTTTTCTAAAACTGTATATAAAAGTAAAGCTTTTCATGGGAATTAAAATGAAAGAGCCCTTTCAGAGCTCCAAAAATATTACTCAGGCTTTGCCAAGACTAATATACTCAAAGTTTCCGTGAAAGGCATAATTTATTGAGAGTTATGTCTGTTCAGATGTGTAAAAATAAAATCACCTGCTTAGTTTAATACTCTTTGCTGGTTAACATACCTCAGGAAGGTTGGTTTGGTTCATCCTATTACTGTCACTGCTATTAAATTAATTGCTATAGTTTTTGTCTATATTAGAATTTTATCTGGTTTAACATTAAACGATAACAATTTGTTCTGTTTATGCATTACTTTCACATTTCTGAAGTTTGGCAGATAAGATTACTAGTGTTTTCTCAGTTTTGCAATGAAGAAGGAAAAGCAAATAGAAGTAAAAATAAAATCACATATCTGATAGGTGTTCAAATTCAAGGGTTTTTGTTTACTGAAATTCATCTTTACTTAATATAGCACACTATAATAAGTGTAGATGACATGAGATGATAGATTACTTTTAATATAATCATACTGATTATATTATGTCTTTTTGCCTTAGTTTTCAGGACTGGAACTGGCTTCTGTGCATGTTAAAAAAAAAGTTCTTGAAAATGAGGTCAGATCTAGACTTGGAATCTCTGAGTCTATGCAGGAGAGCTTGAAGAGGAATGGGCTGGCCAGGGTAGTGGCAGGAACTATGCTGCCTTTGAGAGATAGCATCGAGGTAACCAACACTTCTGCCTCATTAGCCCAAATTCTACTGTAGCTTTGTACGAGATTTTCCATGAGGTCCTTGGTTATTGTCCTTTGCTGGGGAGATCTGGCAAGTGATATTTAATGACCTCATTCCTTTGAAACTTTGGACATGAGCCATAATTGGAGTTTGCAACATGGAAATGGCTTGAGGGGAAAGGAAAGCATGGGATCCATGCTCATCAGGGAGGCTGTGAGGTTACAAATTAAAAAATGATCTCCTTGGGACTGAGTCTGGCTAGCCTTCGGATCAGTTATAGGTGGTGTAGTTGTAAGTAGACTAGTCAGACAAAAGAATTTATCAAGCATAAAAATGTTAGATTTGGTGGGCTGTAAACTACACTTTCTCTGAATTTAGATATATAAGAATAATCTAGGAAAACCAATTTTCTTAGAAAGTGGTCAATTATATATGGCACAATCTATGTAAAATACATAAAACTTGCATTGTATTCTACTTGAGTATTGTCAGAAAATTGTTCACCATGCCTATAGGTAGAAATAAATTTAAAAAGCAGCACCAGACACTGACTTAATTAAAAGGTGAGAAACCTGGAAATCCCCAAAGTAAGAGTGACCTAATTATAAAAGGATTTCCTGTGTATCACCTCCTGTAGAATCAGATCAGAATTGCTAAATGTAAAGAATTAATTAATTTCAAGAATTCACCTGTGAAAGCCAGATGCCCAAACATCCACACAAAAAGACAAATGAGTGTAAGGAATACAAAGACAAAGGAAGCATAATACACATGGTAAATGTTGATTGTAATGTATAACTGCATATAAAAACTAAGGTTCTGCTTTAGATTCAAATCATAAAAAGTGATGCTTTAATACGTTGTGTGACAAGGTGTGTACACTCAGTAAAAATCCAGCTGGGTCTGGGTTCATATTTCAGACTTTACGTATCGCTATGATCTTAGGCAAAGGTCTTTACCTACCACAGTCTGAAATTCTGCATTTGTATAGTGGGGTTGGTACTGAAACAAGAGGACATGTGCTTGGCATTCAGTAACTGACAAACAGTGTTGTGTTCTCCTCCTCTCACCGGTGTAACTGATGCATGTGATGGAGAAAGTTTGGGCTTCTGATGAGAGCCAATTGACTAACCAGGAGCTCCTATCTCTTTCTTCATTTAGATTGGACTTCTAGTTGATTTGTCATTGATACTAGGTCATTTCTAGGTGGAGTCTGTTTGTTTAATCAACCATAACTGACAGCTCTGATTTGAACAGCACAAGTTCATGGCACATTATTAAATAGAAGATAGTAACTCTTCATGAAATTTATGTTCTCTATAGGTTTCTATTAGAGTTAGTTTGGACACAGCAAATGAGAGCAGAGCCAGAGAGCACATGTGTAATCCCAGCACTTGAGAGGCAGAAGCAAAGTATGGCTTGGGTCCAGGAATCAAGACCATCTATGGAAATACAGCAAGACCCCATCTGAAGAGGAAAAGTGATAGTTATCTGTCACCTTAGCACTTTGATAAGCTCCAGGGTTCCCTGACTTTGTGAACTCTCCAAGGAAGGCCATACCCCCTCTGAGGAATGGATGAGGGTGGGAAGTAGGAAGGGGAGAAGAAGGGCAGGAGAGGGAGTAGGAGGGGGGAACTGGGATTGGTATGTAAAATGAAAAATAAATTTTTTAAATAAAAATTCTCTCTCATAAGAATATTTTTCAGATTTGATTTTGTCTTCATCTTCGATTATTCTCCCAACTTCTAGAAAAATGTCTGCTATTGTGTGACTAAGAATGACAGATGACAGTTGGCATGCCGCTACACTGGTTCCCCACCCCCCATTCTTTAAAAACTTATCTTTTTAGCTGGTGCATAACGTTTGTTCATGTGTATGAGATGCAGTGTACTACATCAGTTGAGACTTGTGAAAATAGAAACATCACAGTCTTAGGCAATTTACCTTGAGTGTTAGTGCAATAATCTATGCAAGTCACCTCTGAGTGCTGTTAGCATTTTAAGGTATATAAATATAATGGTCTCCCTTTCACTGTGGGTTAATTTCCTGTCTTTGTTACCTGTAGTACAATGTAGTCTGAAACCATTAAATGAAAAGTTTTAGAAATAAGCAATGTGCAACTTTTCAATCAATGCCATTCTGAGTAATGTAATGAAACCTCATGCCATCCTTCTCTATCCTGCCTAGAACATGAGTCACTACCCCTTTTCTGTGTTGTATATATGACCTTCCCACTAGTCACCTAGTAGTCTTCTCAGCTATTAAGTGCAGCACTGTGTGCATACAAATAACCCTTAGATTTTTACTAATAGTCATCCCCAAAGCCTGCATAGCTCCTTGTAGGAAGTGGTAAACGTTCTTGACTTTAAAAATCATAGAGGTGAAAAGGTCTACGCGGAGGATGTTGAGAACTGAAGTACGAACAAAGAGGAAAGCCACAGTCTGTAGAGCATCCAGCAATACACCTGGTTTCAGACATCACCGGGACATGAGAAACCTGTCCTATCAGAGATAAGGGAGGTATGTCCCCAAGTATGTAGTTTGTTTCCTTTTTTATTTTTTTAATGCATAATGGAAACATAATTAGGGTAAAATAAACTTGGGAAGAAAATCAATGGAGAAGTAAGGTTTCCAGGATTTTGTACTAAGGTACTAAGTCTACTAGAATTGTAGCTGATACCTCTGAGGAGGCTACCTAGATCTGAGTGAGGCAAAGTGTTATCAACAGTAGGGAGAATGCCTTTGATTCACTGCTTCATGAAACCAATGGTAACATTTGTGAGAATGGTCAAAGCTATACTTTGGAATGAGAACTATATTTAAATTATTACATAATTTATTTCAATATACCTTATAAATGGCAACCAAGTTAATACTGTGAGGTTTTTATTTAAATACTGAATTTCTCCATATGGAGCATAATCTTCCATCGAGCTTAGGGAAGATACTTCTCTCTGCTCTGATTGATTCCACAAGGTTGACCATATCTAAATTCTGCTTATTTTTAAATTCATGCTCCATATTTTGTGTCATTTTAGGGTATGGAAAAATGTTTTAATGACATAATTTTTAAAGATTCTCATTCTCTACAAAATGTATTCCTTTTGTTGATTTTTAATTGCTTTTATTTAGTGTGTGTGTATACAATTGTGTTGGGAGATGTGGAATGTACATATCACAGGACAACTTTCAGGAGTCAGTTATCTCCTTCCACCATGTGAGTCTTAGGGATGGAACTCAGGTTGCTAGGCATGGTGGCAAGTGCATTTATCCATGGAGTCATCTCTGGCAGGTAAGTTACATCTTAAAACTACTTTTAGTACAAAGTCAGCCAGAGAATAGAATTTTTGGTGTGTCTCTGAGATCATCATTCCACTCTCTCAACATTAAATGCACCTCTAATAATTTCTATTCCTTGAGAACGTACACCACAAGCTATTTAACTGTCCTGATTATTATACCATTTTTCAGTTTTGACAGCATTCTCTACATTTTACTTTCTATGCCATTCTCCCTACTACTGACAGTCTTTAATGAGTCCTCCACTACCTGTTTGTACCCACAATCGTTGATTAATCAGTATGATTAAGCTAAAGCAGCACATATATAGTGAGTATAACATGGGAGCTGTACACAAAGCTAAAGGTGGATCTAAGCACAAGGGAAGAGAGATGCTGATTTTTCTCATGCACCGGCTGTGTGTAACTCTGGGAGTTTCACAGGTGAGAATCAACGAAAGGAGGGTTGTCAAGGGGATTTTTTTTCATATTAAAGTGAGATTCTTAATAACTAGATTCAGCAAGGCGCTATGGCTTGAAACTACTCAGGTCTGTGGTTCTAACATGCTGTGAATTAATTACCCAAGAGTTACCAAAATGTGTGCACATGTGCAATAGTAACACACATATTCACAAGATTCTTCTGGAGCCTCAGCTGAGAGTCAATGGTGATGTAACGGCCTAGTCCTGCTGAACTTCCCAGAGGTCTGTTTATTTGAGGGAGCCCCTAGAGGAAATGAAGCATCTGGGTAACCTGAGTTAATTATTGGCATTGCTTTAAGTCATGGGAGAGGAAGTGTGAGCCTGAGTGCAACAGGGTCCAGCAACTGGTCTGTCTCCATCTCAGTTCCACACACCTATCCCGAGGAAGGGAGTGAAAGTAAGTTAGGTAGAGGGGCAAGAGGTGAGGGCTTGGCTCCCAGGACTTGCACACTCCTTCAGAAAAGGCTAATGTGTCTGTGTAAATGTCTTCCTCCAGGTTGTGTTACTACTTAAGAGATAAGGTAATGCAGGACACAGTAACAGTGTGTCATTGACCCTTAAGTCTACGTGGGCAATAGGACATAAGAATCTTGTCAAGTTCTTTTGGAAGCTACTGGGCAAAGGTGTGAGCTACCACACTCTTCAAAGTCACGAGGAATATGTGTGGCAGCAGGCAGTATACAGAGGGAAAACAATGGGATGGTGCTGTAGAGATACCTAGAGACCAGGCACATTTTGCTAATACTACAGTGTTTCTCTGTATTCCAGGTTCTGCTTCAGCCATGATATGCAACAGCTGAGAAAAAGTGAATGCATAGGAAGAGTGTATCCTCTCTCTCTCTAATAAATTATAGTTTGTTGCTAGTACTGACTACTTTCAAAGTTGTTGAACACTGAATTCAGGGCTATATTTATGAACTAGCCAAGGTCTTTCCTTTTAAAATTTTACTTCTTTAAATCAACCTGTCATGAACTACATACTTTCTTGATAAAGAATATCCTCATACTTACAGAGAAATCTGTTATGTTTTCAGATTCCAAATCTGATTGCTGACTTACAAATTTCCTCCTACCCAGTTTTTCATAATTCTGAGACCACAGATTTACTACCTCCCCCAGCAAGCAAAAGTATCTATATAATATACTCTTTCCACAGTAATATATACTATATATGCACCTTCCACAGAAGTATGTATAACATATATACACACCTTCCACAGTAATATATATAACATATACACTTTCAACAGTAATATATATATATAGTATATACACCTTCCATAGTAATATATATATATCTTCCTCAGTTTCCATCCAATTAGCTATGAATATCTTCTTTCCATATATACTGTAGACTTCAGAAACAGAGTGTCATTGTAAAATTCTTGCAGGCCCAAAGACCAGTGGCAATAATCTGTATTTTTTCAGGAGTCACCCCAGGCCAACAACTCAAGAAGTATCCCACATATGTACATATGTCACTGGGATTTTTATTTGTCAACCTTTGGCTTCTGGGAGGAAGCTCACAAAACAATAGGGTTCCATATGGCTTTTCCACATATTTTTTATTATTATTAAATTTTAAAATTTATTTTACATATAAACCACACTTTACCCTCTTTGCTCTCCCCTCCTATTCCATTCCCTAGATCCACCTCCTTTATACCCCTCCCTCATCCACTTCTCAGAAAGGGTAAGACCTCCCATGGGGAGTCAACAAAGCCTGGCTTAAGGCAGGATCAAACTCCTCATCCTGCATCAGGGTTGACCAAGGCATTCTCCTCAAAGGGAATAGGTTCAGAAAAGCCAGCTCATGCATCAGGTACAGATCCTGGTCCCACTGCTAGAGGTCCCACAAATAGGTCAAGCTACACAACTGCAGAGTGTCTAGGTTGGTCCCATGCAGGCTCACTTGCTCTTCGATAAGTAGGATTAACATAGTAAAAATGGCCATCTTACCAAAACTACTCTATAGATTCAATGCAATACCCATCAAAATCCCAAAACAATTCTTCACAGACCTTGAAAAAACAATACTCAACTCTATATGGAAAAACAAAAAACCCAGGATAGTTAAAACAGTTCTGTACAATAAAGGACTTTCCAGAAGTTTCACCATCCCTGAGTTCAAGCTCTACTACAGAATCATAGTAATAAAAACAGCTTGGTTTTGGTGTACAAATGGATTGGATCAATGGAATTGAATCAAAGACCCTGACATAAATCTACACACCTATGAACACCTGACTTTTAACAAAGTAGCCAAAAGTAGCCAAAAGAAATAATCTTCAATAAATGGTGCTGGCATAACTGTATACTGATGTGTAGAAGGATGCAAATGGATCCTTATCCATCGCCGTGCACAAAACTCAAGTCCAAGTAGGTCAAAGACCTCAACATAAATCCAGTTACACTGAACCTAACAGAAGAGAAAGTTGGAGATAGCCTTGAACGCATTGGCACAGGAGACTATTTCCTGACTATAACACCAGAAGCACAGATACTGAAAGCAACAATTAATAAACGGGACCTCCTGAAACTGAAAGGCTTCTGTAAGGCACGGGATACAGTCAATAAGACAAAATGCAGCCCACAGAATGGGAAAAGATCTTTACCAACCCCACATGTGACAGGGGGTTGATCTCCAAAATATGCAAAGAACTCAAGAAACTAGAAGTCAAACTACTAAATAATTCAATTAAAATGGGGTACTGATCTAAACAGAGAAGTCTCAACAGAAGAATCTCACACGGTCAAAAGGCATTTAAGGAATTGCTCAACATCCTAAGTCATCAGGGAAATGCAAACCAAATGTTCTTTATATCTCTTCCCTCACACCCTCTGTTGCCCCAGCATTCCACCCTTATCTCCACGTATACCTCCCTCCCCATTATTCTGCCTCCCCCCTTATCATATCATCTGTGTTCTGGTAAGCCCCTCCCTTGAGCTCTTTCTTTGCCTTCTCCACCAATGGTCTCTTTTCAGTTTCATGGGTTCTACATGTACTACAAGTTAAGCACCTAATGCGGAATACTTGGCACTAAGATCCACATACAAATGACAGCATGCCATGTTGGTCCTTCTGGATCTGGGTTACCTTACTCAGTTTATGTGTTTTACCTTAATTCATTGCTGAAGATGTTACCCACTTTGGTCACAGCACATAGAGAAATCTAGTTAGTACTGATTAGAAACTTCTTCACTGATATCTATTTACAGAAAGAACACAGGGCTTGAGAGGTGGCTAAGCAGTTACAAGCACTTGCTCCTCTTGCAGAGGGCCTGTGTCATTTCCCAGTAACTATCTAAAACTCTCCAGCTCCAGACGGTTTGATGGCATATTCTGACCTCTATTTAAAAGTAATTTTTGAAAAGTTATAAGGAACAGACCAAATGGTATTAGAAACCCTTCCAGCACTGCCTATTATTTTATGAAATGTTCCATGATACCTGGCCATCAGCAGATGTGCGATTTTATGCCTCCTTAATTAGAAATACAAGAGATCAACAAACATCGATGAAGTTTTTGTATTTGTAAATGTTTATATCTATAAAACATGTAAAATCTTTAAAGATTTTTTTATTTTTGTGTGTATTGTTTTACCTACATGTGTGCTTGTATGTCACATGTATATACTAAACAAGGAGGACAGGGGAGGGCATCAGTTCCCCATGAACTGGAATTACAGGCAGTTAGCTGCCATGTGGAAGATGGGAATTGGATTCAGGTCCTCTGGAAGATCATTCAGAGTCTTAATCACTAGATCACTTTTACCATTCCTGAGATTCACCTTCATTGCCTTAGGCTAATGAAGTCACAGACAAGGAGGGAATGGCATGATTTGCCATCTTGGTACCATCTTGTTCTGTCCTCCCTTAAAACCGTTATTTTTATTTTTCTCAATCCTTAATTTGGTGTAGCTCTACTAGATGGACACTAGAATTCCTTTTTCTCATAGACATTCATTTACTTAACAGCATTTGTGTGTGTCTGTATATGTGTGTATATTTGTGCATATATGTATATACATGTATGTGTGTATATATGTACATGTATATGTATGTGTGTGTGTGTGTGTGTGTGTGTGTGTGTGTATCTTTCTATTTCAAGGCATTACCTAAAACTGTAATGGGTGTTTCGCCTGAGGAACAGGGTGATGGGCTAGAGGCTGCAGTTTTCATATTACACGCCTTTATGCTTTTAGGGATATTTTGTAGTTTTATATTTTTATTTTATTATATTTTATTTATTTTATATTTATATTTTATTTTTATTGTACTAATGGAGTAATGATAGATATTGCTGTTATTTACACCATTGGCTTGTTAGTTGTGTTGTCTTAATCTCATTAGTTGTATCTTTAGTGACATTGTCTCCATCAAAACCTGTTGATTTTTATTAGAGAAATGTTTTGAGATTGGCAACCTGGAATTCAAGTGAAGAATAAAGTTTTGCCTATAGTCATGGTTGCCCAAAGCTAATTCACGGCTCTGTTACACCAGATAACAGGTACAGCAGTAAAAGAACAGCTTCTGGGACCCTCCCACACTTTGTTACCATATACTGTCTTCATCTTGAAAACATAAAAGACTCACTCATCCTAATCAACTTTGTCCCATTTCTCGTCATTCATATGCCTGACTACAGTACAGAAGACTCTAAAAACCCAAAGTTAACTTCTTTCCCTCAATGCAATCTTAAAACATGTTTTGTCATTATTTAGGCATGATAAGAAGAGATCAACAAATACATAACTCCTGTTCAAAGGATAATCTAATTCCCACAGAGAGCAAAAGGAGGGGATGCATCACACATGGGAACCCTCAGGGAGAAGCTCCTGTGGACCAGGAGAAGAAGGGAGTACAAAGTAGCACAGGTAAGGGCCTCTGCTATAGTGCTCATGGGATGGGCAGCATATGGTGAGGCAAGGCAAGCAGGCTTAGGTTGGCTAGTTCAGGTCTTTTCACCAACTCTGTATTTTTCCTTGCTTGGTAACCAGTTGAGGAGTGGTTACAGCAGGAGAACAGGAGCTGAATCTGACAGCCCACACACAGGAGGATTTGTATTGGCTCATTTCCATTGGATTTGCTCTTCTTCAATGGGGAGTCATATGCTGATGTGGGGTGAACAGTCCCCAAGAGTCAGCAAAGGTCCCAGGTTTCAAAGCACAAAGACAGAAGATAAGAACACATGGCAATGTGCAAACATTCTTCAATGTCAAACATGTAGTAAAATGGACAATTCCTACCTGCTATCCCCATCCATAAAATGAAAAGGAAATATTAAGAATAATTAACATTACAAAGCACCATTCCACTAAGCAATATGATTTACAAGCTGGGCTTTGTGAGTTGCCATCCTCTTGTGGCATAGTGCTTTTGCTGTTATTCTTACCAAAGACCCCTTAGCATGCTTTTGCAGCTATAGACATGTCCTCAGTTTAGATGCATGGCTCCATAGAAGGCAATGCTATAGGGCAGATGGTTTTGAAATCTTCAATTGACCATCCTAAGCTCAGCTTCCAGAATCTTCAATGATTCAATTTCTGAAGGACTTAATATCAAAAAATTTTGGGCTTATTTCACAACCCAAGAAGACCTCATTCGTACAAACTCTATACACTTTTAGCAGCTGTTAAGCTACTGAAGGCTCCTATGTTTCCTTCTATAAGTGACTTTTGACTTCCATTTCCTGAAAAACTATGGTGGTTCAAATTAACAAGTATTCCTTTACTGCCCAGGCTTGGGAAAATGCTCTGTTAAATGGTTTATGGATTCATTCAACACACAGTTATTGAGTGTTGGTTACGTGTCATGCAATTTTGTAAGCGTTGAGGATGCAGTAGTGTACGAAATAGACAGACACTCCCTTGGGGGAGCTTAGGCAAAGTAAAAATACATTGTATGTCAGATGGTGTGAACGTGGTAGAGTTAAGTGCTACAAAGTCAGGCAGGGGCCCTGGCCTACAGATTTAAATCAAGCATAAGGAAAGGTCTTGGCAGAGGCACATGTTAGCAAAGACTGGAGGATGCACTGGAGAGAGGAGGGTTGGATACAGGAAGCTAGGAGAAGCTGTAAGAGGAGCAAAGTGACAGCTGAGATTTGGGGTTGTGGAAATGGAAAGTGTGGATGTAATGTATAAGAGAAAAAGAAGCAAAATGAAAGATCGACTTTGCCCCAGCAGACTTGGTGATGTCCTCAAGGAGAGGTCATCCACATGGATTCTACCACACGAAAGAGTAAGTTCCTCAGTTAAGGGTCTCATTGCTATGCATCAGCCCCTGCCACAATGAACAATAACAAAATGGTGTTATGGACAGATAACTCACAAAACTAACTAGAGCCTTCACAGTTATCCTAACTTCTTATCACCTGCTGTGAGTGATCTAGCCTATTGAGGACCAGGACAGGAGAAATTGAGTTTTGGGAACTGGCTACATGTGCATAACCCCCAACCAGTTATACTTTTCAGAGAAGGTTCAATTAAACTGTGCTGGAACCTAGAGACATCTGCAGTGGTCATCAGCTAAGATTCTGACCAGATGGGGTCAACTATAGGTTTGTGTTGAATGAGAGGGAGTATTTGCCCCACTCTGTGAATGTAAGAGGATGGAGATGTGTTCAGAGAGGAGGCTGTGGGAGACGTCAACCCTGTCTTTCTGAGTTCTCCAGAAAGGGTCATCACCTCATGCTCAATGGGATGCAGCACCCTTGGCCCTAACTTTCCCTGAAACCACTTAAGGGTTCTTTCCCCTCATAGTGCTTTCAGATAAAGAGCCATGAACAAAACAAGCATGCGACACAGTCCAGGGAACAACACACGTGAGACATACTATGATTACAAGGGATAACTTCTCAGAGCAGTGGGTATCATAAGCTGTGGTATAGCAAAGGCAGGAACCAGGAAGGAAGACTGGCCAGTGGACCAGATTGTCATGGTAAAGAGGCCCTGAGGAAACCAGCATCATATATAAGTGTATGTTACTACATCCCAGCACAATGTAAGTAATGTGTACTCCATTTCATGGGACTGAAAATAATCATCTCTCTAGCTTCTTAGAAAATAGAAGTGAGGCATACGGAAGCAGAAAGTAGCCACAGGGTACGGATGCTTGGCTTACAGGAGGGGAAACACTAGCTGGGGAACATAAATGGGCTTCTCCTGAGAGACAGGCACATAGCCACGTACGGCTCTGTCTTATTGCAGAGGTCCCACATGTCAATAGCTATGACTTCTGTCAGCATTGTGGGAGCACAGGACCTATAGGCCAGGAAGTCAGGCAAAGTTGGCATTCATTTTTTCCCACTGTAGAACTCCTATAGGCTGTTTTTCTATCCTATGAGCAGTGGGGCCAGCAGATACCAGAAATCTGTTCTTATACACAAACCCATGGAACCATTGTGTAGTCAGCAGAGAAGTCCAATGCAAAGGGCCACACTGTGTGTGTGTGTGTGTGTGTGTGTGTGTGTGTGTGTGATAGAGAGAGACAGAGAGAGAGAGAGAGAGAGAGAGAGAAGTCGTAGTAGAGTAGTAGTTGTTGTAGTTTAACACAAGAGCAGAATTTTTCTCTTTCTGTTTGTAAATTTTTGACAGCCTATTTTCCTGTTTTGAGACCGAATAAATCCATTCCCAAATCTGTGATTCTATGATAACTATGAATGTCTGATACCTTAACCCTTACAAAAATACCTGTGGGTTTAAAATATTCTGCTCTACACATAGGAAGGCACTTAATGGAATAGACAATGTGCTAGATGAAGAACCTGTCCTCCACACACCCCATTACTCAGCATGGGGGTGGGGAGTTCTGTTGATGTTGTGGCTAGCAGCTGAGATGCCTTTTACATCAAAACATGCATGGGCACATCCCTGCCATTCCAAGTTTTTTCATGTATTCTCTGATGTGACTGGGTGTTCACCTCAGGCTTCCTAGGGTTCCCTTGCAGGACTCTTGGCAATACATACAGAGAACAACAGCACTCTCTTGTGGCCAATGAGCAGAACTGGAATTTATTTTAATGTTCCCTCCTGACCCTGCCTGTGATTCCCAGGACTGACTCCAGAGGAGTCTGCTGCTTGCCAAAGTGAAGGAAATGATTGACAGAATTCACTGGATAAAATCCAGACTCAAATAATCCTGGTTTTGTCTGACTTATCTGGGTGTTACAGCTGCATATTCCTACTTAGCCTTCGGGGCAGTAAATCATACATTGACCCCATTCATAATTCAGTTTTCTTCCAGTCAAATTCAAGACACTTCTATCCCCACTAAATCTTTTCCTCAGTTGACTCTGCTATCAATTTCCTCTTGTCTGCCTCGCAGATGAGAGTCAAGTTCCCTAATACAAAGTGAAAAAGTGGAAAATTCTGAATAAACGTGTTACCAGTCAGGAAAAAGGATGCCTCTCTGTTGCCATTTAGAACACATCTTTGAATTTCTATTTCAGGATTTGCCCCAGACATTCAATCGCTCTGTCTCCTTCATCATATACATATGTGGATCTATACTTGAAAATTGTATTATGTCACATTACACTAAAATTGTGTTGCATAATATGTTATAGTGAACTTAAATTTTAGGTAAATTAAATCCAAATTATATTGTATAATATTATAGGTAATTTATATTAAAACCATATTATATACAATGTAGGTAAATGATAAAATATATAATTGTCTGAAGCTATATTATAATATGCAATTTCCGCCATTGTAGGCATACTACTAAAAGTCTCACTGTAAAGAAATGCACGGCTTATGACTTCGGGGGAAATTCATCTTTTATCTTCATGAGTCTTCAAAAATTGTGCAAGCCACATTCCCAGGGCATTCATGCAATATTGCTAGCTGCTTTTGCAAAACCGTTATCACAAAGATGTTCTTGGCAGAGACAACATTGCACAGTGGAATATTTTGGCTCTTGTACAAGGAAGGGGAAATTCCTTACAAACACCAGTTTGCTTTAAATCACTTTCTAGGCACTGAAGCTCACAGAAGGGGTCATCATAAAGGACTACTGAGACAGTCACCTTTCCACTATATGAGGATGAGAAGTGGGCAACGAAACTTGGATTCAAACATGTAATATGGTGACTGGATTTTGTTTGTTTGTTTTTTGTTTTTAGAGACAGGGTTTCTCTGTATTGCTTTGGAGCCTGTCCTGGAACTAGCTCTGTAGACCAGGCTGGCCTGGAACTCACAGAGATCTGCCTGCCTCTGCCTCTGCCTCCTGAGTGCTAGGATTAAAGGCTGTGAGAGGGTGATGATTGTGTTTTTGCAAAAATAAAGTAAGAGTATTAGAACTGAGAGAAAAAAAACAACAGAAAATGCCTTCTATGTGGCAACAATTCAGGATATGAAGGGCTACTTCTAGTAAGAAAAGCATGTATTTAACTTGGGCATTGTTGTTTTTATTCATATTTAGTATATAAATAGGTATTGGATATGAACCATACCAAGATATTTTACATCTTGACAAATGTTTACAATGCTTTAACTTCTTAGTTATGTGAGAAGTCAGAATAACAACTTTGACCCTGAGATAACCCAGAATGAGCTGACAGTTTAATTAGCATGTATAATTAACATACCTTGGGGCTCAGGACACCCATCTTTGCTGCAATAGGCCCTTAAATAGTAGGGACTAAGTTGGCATTCACAGACCGAATTGTGGGACTTCCTTTCATTCTCCCCGGTCCCTGCTTCCTCAGCCATCTCTCTGCCATCTTCCTCTTCCCCTTCTCCCTTCCCCCTCTTCATTCTTACTTCCTCCTTTTATTTTTGTGTACCTTTTTTGTTTTGTTTTGTTTTTTGGTTTTTTATTTTGTTTTGTTGTTGTTTTGTTGCGACATCGCCAGCCCTGGCTGGTCTTGAAATCACAGGCAATCTAGACTAGCCTTGAACTCACAAATCTTCCTGCTTCAGCTTTTAAGTGTGTAACCATACCTGAATCAGTTGTCAGAGTTTTTCATTTATAGGCAGTTAAAGAAAATAATAATCTTTTTGTTTTATTTTTTAAATTTACATTTATTCCACTCACTTTCTGATAAGATGATGCCTAAGCTTAGTCTGTCACAGATTTTCCTCTGACCATCAGGACCAAATTTTGACCAGTGTCCCATGCTCCTCTGGGCATCTTGCTCTAGCAAGTGTCTGTTTGGGCTGTGCTATTCTGGGCCAGGCACTGACGTAAGTACTGTCTGAACTCCACTTAAGAGACCGAAATAGGCAAGCTTTGGTCCTGCATAGTCACTGCTCCTTTCAGACTGAGGCTCACACACAGTCCTAGGAACTAAAACTAAGACAGCTACACACTTAGGGTGCAACACAAAGTATCAAAGGCTAAGATAAATGTAGACAGGGGAGTTGTGAAGTACAGCGTTTGAGATACTGATGTCAAAATTCTTCTAGAAAAATGCACTCTAGTCAGGTTGAAATGTCAGAGCTTCAGCTGTTATTGTTGTAGCCCCAGTAGCTGCTAACCTAGGGAGGGGCTCATGTCAGCTGAGGGCTTCAGGCTCAGAGGGAACAAAATGGCTGAGACAAGCCTAGTTTCCTAGACCCTGACAGGAGAATTCTTATTAAAATTCCAGGAGCATGCTGATTGGTGGGTTTCTGTTTTTGTTTTTTGTTTGTTTGTTTGTTTGTTTGTTTTTTGTCAACTTGAAAAAGCTAGAGTGATGTGGAAAAGGTACCCTCCATCAAGGAATTGCCTCCATTACATAATGATGACATAAGAAGACTCAGATAATTTTAGGTGGCACTGATTGTGAGGTTGTATAAGAAAGGTAGCTGAGCAAGCTAGGGGGAGAAAACCAATAAAGATCATCCTCCATGGTCTCTGCTTCAGTTCCTACCTCCAGGTTCTTGCTGGAGTACCTGCCCTGACTTCCCTTCATGCTAGACTCTAGGGGGTGGTTCTTGACCTCTGGGTCATGGCCGTTGGAAGACACATGCTTCCTCTGGTCTTAGGAACTGAGACACTGCTCAGTAGTAAGATTACAGTTATGAAGTAGCAACAAAAATAAGTTTCTCATTTGGGGCTCCTAAGGCTGTCAGAGGTGTGTGTTTACTGATGCTTGTGACTCACAGGTTGTGAACCACTGCTGTAGGGTGTAATATAAAATTAAACCTTTATCTCAAAGTTGATTTTGGTCATGACACTATCATAACAGCAGAAAGTCAATCAAGACATTTAGACCTCATCATTGCTATGGGCTCCATCTATTGAAATCCAAATTCCCATGATGCCCCCTACCCATTCTCATTGTGACATTCACAACCCCTCAGCTCTTTACATAGTGATATTCAAATGAAGGCAAAACGGCACTAATCTGAAAAATCTAAGGCCAAGTCCAAAACATTTTGAGGGCTGACAGGACACTGCTGTGAAAAAATTCCACCCCTGACAGGTGACAGGCAAAACACTCTGAAAATACTGTACATAATCATCTTTGAGCTATTGGAGAATTATATAAAACAAGCAAGTTTTGTGCTTGGGTTTATGTCTTATTACCAAGACAACACATTATAGTGCTTATAAATATTTCACAAATCTTACAAGTAACTTCTAATCCATTCAGTTACGCTTCCAAAAGCAGATTTGTTGACAGTGTTTGATGAATGAATAAATATTTCACTTTTTGGGCCTTGGGAGTATGGAGGCTTTGATGACCTTTGAGGAAGTGAACCAAACTCCCGACCACCCATGTTGACTATCTAAGCAGACAGAATTCAGCTTCTGCTTACGATGAAGATAGACAATCTGCAAAATTGTAATTGTAACTTTCCTTGAGTGCATTATAAAGCTCAAAGTACCCCAGAGTTCTCAACTCTGAAGAGAGGCAAGTGTGGAGAAATGGCTGTCTCACACTATGTCTCCTGTGGAAGGAAGGGCCTGCATGAGGGGCTGGCAGAGGGACGAAGCTATTGTCACAACAGGGTGGAGGAAAAGGGCTAAATACTCAGCAGAAATGAAGCACAGGCTAGTGCACTAGGTCAGTTAGAAAACTAAGGATGATTTCAAGGAGGTAGGTGTGTGTGTGTGTGTGTGTGTGTGTGTGTGTGTGTGTGTGTGTACATGTGCATGTGATGTGTTTATCCACTTGCTATTTTTCAGATTTTTGTTACATATCCAAGAACAATATCTGAGGCAAGACAGGAAACCTTCCATCCATCTGTCCCTGGCAAAGGAATATTGCTTCTAAAAGAAATGCATGATGTTTGCTTTAGAGGAGATGCTTGAAAATATCCAGGTATGAAAACTCTTACCTGGCACAGGCTCTGGGTAGGTTTTTGAAAATGGCACAATATAAATGTATAAAACCTTCATCAACACCGTCTGTTCTTGAGCACCCACAACAATGGATGAGTGAGGAGTGCCTTTGTCACCAGGCTTGCTTATACCTGGTGCTGCTCATGTTCTCTAAGTCTCACTGGGAGAGTACAATCAAACCTTAGCTGCAAGGGAGTCTAAGAAGGATAGAATTATGGTTGTTGTTGTTGACTTTTCTATTGCCACATTTTAACAGGCATTCTAGCTATCGTTCAGAAAATGACTCTAAAGTGAGTTAAAATTGGAGTTGAAAATCCAGTTGATAATAATCCAATAAGTCTACCATCAACTAGAAACATAACATCAGATTCATATTTTTTCACAGTAACAGCACAATTTTACCAAACTAAAATTCATGTATTCACTTGTTTGTTGTTATTTTTTGTCTGTTTGTTTGATGTGTCCCTATCATCTTTTATTTATATTTCCCACTTGAACTTTGCTCTGCATTCCTTTTTTCTTTTGGGTGTCCTTGTTGTAAGTTTGAATAACATATAGTTGGCATTTGCTAACAGTTATTTGGTAAATGATCTGATTCTGAGAATTCAGCAAGTACTAAATTAAAAATGATTATTCTTCCCATGGAAAAGCACATACATGCTTATGTTTATCTTTCTGAGACTCACAGGAGGCAAGTGCAGGAGTGAAACCTAGGAGATCCTGGAGCTATAGCTGTTTTGTATCTGCTGCTGGTAAGATATGTGGCTCACAATGCCCTTCATGGCAGAGGGAGAGATGGAGACTGATCTAAAACTTCCCAAGTGTTCCAAGCCTCTGCATGTGTGGAATATGTGTTACTGGCAACTCACTACCCTAAAAGTACAAGACACCATCTAGAACCATGTTTGGGAGTGCCTGGCAGCCTGTGGAAACTGCTTGGTGCATCTCCAGTTGGCATTGCACAAATTCCTAGAACTTGTGCCAGCTGGAGGGGGAAAATCAAACTAACAACCAAGGTCTTATGGTACATTTTTTTCATTCCTTCTCTACAGCTAAAAAGATGCTAGTGGCAGCTTAGAGGAGAGTTTATAATTGCTGAAAAATAGCCAAGAGTGGAGGTTAGCAAGAATCCTTCCAGAGTTGCGCTGGTCATGGATAGAACAAGAGAAGAATTCTGTGCTCTGTTCTTTCAACTGCACAGTATGACCTAGCACTGATCTCAGGGGGATCTGGGCTCTGGGCCCCTTTCTTTCTCCAAGAAGGGACTGATGTGGTGGGGTTTGTCTGAAAAATCTCACTCCCCCTGGGATCCTAGAAACAGAGCCGGACATCACACGGCAGACTGGTTGGAGGAAAAAGAAGATATTTGCTTGCTTGGCTCCCCTTCTGCCTACCCTCAGAGAACAGTGAATCTTCTGTGACTGCTGAGAGACTTGAATTTGGCAAGAAGAAAAACTCCTTCTGGTGATTAATGTGTTAGACGGTCTCCATATTTCAAAGGCAAGCCAGGAGAAGACAGCAAATGAATAAAATTGTTCCACATTCTCTCTACTTTCTGGTCTCATTTCCTTGGAGAATGCTGTCTTATGACCTTCTCTTTCGTACAATTTTGAAATATTGCCAAATTAGCATACCTTAGGCTCACTTTCCTAAGGAGCATGAGGGATCTTCTGGAGGCATGAAGGAGGGAAGATTGGGGAACCTCTCCCTATATTATCTACTTCTCTTTGTGTTTGGGGTGGTACATAATGAATGTGTTTTAAAATTCATTCCTCATCAAGTGGTGGGCTTTTACTCAGAGGTGAAGAAACTCAGGCAAAGCCACCTCCCCCTCACCCCCTCCAACCTCCACATAAAGAGCTCTGGTAATGAAGACATCAGAAGGCCCTGTGCATCAGTCAGCTTTGCATCACTATGACAAGACACCTCACATATTCAAACAAAGGAAGAAACACTGAGGCTGGAGGTTCGCTCAGTAATAAAGTGCTGGACATATAAGCATGAAGGCCTGAGGCTGGACCCCAGAACTTATGTCAAATACAAGGTGCAGGGAGTACATATCTGCAGTCTTGGTTGGAACAGTATGTTGGGGGAAGGGATGGCAATCATCTTCCTGGGGCTCACTGTCCCCTCCCTGGCCAAATGTGTGAGCACAAGACTCACATGAGTCCTATCTCAAAACTTAAGGTGGAGAACAATGGAAGAACACACCTGATGCCAATCTCTGGCCCCTGTATGCAACTGCACGTGTGTGCACTTGTAAGCATACAGGGCTCACACACACATTTGCACATACAGGAACACACACACATACTCAACGATAAAGAACTGTTCATCTGGACTCCAGTTTCAGGGCCTCTGTTTCTTCTGGGTCTGTGGAGGGTGGCACATCATGACAGGGGTGCGTGGTAGAGGAAGCAGTCCACCCTGTGGCAGCTGAGAGAGATGAAGAACAGAGGCGGGGATCACACTTTCCCGTTCATGGGCAAGCCTTCGGTATGCTAAATCCATTCCACTAGCTGCCATCTACTAAGGGCTCTGCTATCTCCCAAGAACACACAGGCTGGGAACAAAGTCTTAAATGGATGGGCCTTTTGTGGGGAACAATCAATACCCAAGCTGTGGCACATGAGGAACAGAAAGTACAGGGAATAACCTAGTCTGAACCTTTCTCATGTCAAAAGCAAAACCTTCCAAAAGGAGGTCACTTGTTCCCAGAGATCTCAGCAGTGAAGATGAGCTTATCTGACAGAAAAGTATGGTAGCTGATGCTGCTTCCAGGCAGACATTACCACAGATCTTTACTCCCAATCATTTACTCTCCTCTAACTTGCCTACAAGCCCATCCTATTTTCTTGGGATATGGAAGCTTCTGGATGTCCCTGAGATGCAGGAAACCACCTCTTACATTAGTGCAAATAAAGAGATAAAACAGAAAACAAAATATAGAACACTAGCCATTAATATGACCCAGCAAGACAGGACCACAGAATACAAGGGTTGTATCAGGGAATTCATATATAATGGAGGAATTTGAATAAAACCTTTAAATTTAATTACCAACAAAAGATAAGTAAATAATAGAAACAATTAAATAGTAAAAGGTGAATATACAAAAGAAAACATAGACGATTGATGAGGTCAAGGAAACTACTATTCACTTACCAACTCATTCATTGACTGAAGTGCTTATTTAGAACAGTGGTTCTCACAATCTGTGGGTTGCAACCCCTTTGCAGAGTCAAACAACCCATTCACAGGGGCTGCCTAAGACTACTGAAAAAACACAGATATCTATATTACAATTCATAACAGTAGCAAAATCACAGTTATGAAGTAGTACCGAAAATAATTTTGTGGTTGGGGCTTCACCACAACATGAGGAACTATATTAAAATGGCATAGCATTAGGAAGGTTGAGAACCACTGATTTAGAACAAACTCTGTGGAATACTATATGACATTTCAGAGAACAGGAACAGGAACAAGGTAATAAGAAGTTATAACTAGAAACTAGAAAGTTTTCTATTAAGGAAAACAATTTTAGAGATGGGGTTCAACATGTTTATTGCACATATGAGAGAGAGGGTTAAATGGTGTCCTCTTATAGAAAAAGGGATAGGTGAATCAGGCAAGGTTGCAGATTAGGGTACAGGCAAGAGTGACTAGAATAAACATGCATGGTCACATTCTTTAATGTAATAGATAGAGAACATGGGGAAGGATTCTGAGGGCAGATTGACCACAGCATAACACACCAGCCTTCTAGAACCTAGAAGACGGAGAGCCCAACACACAGATGCAGCTCAGACAGTTGACATCACAGGGTCTGTGCACAAAGGAAAGTCACTCCTTATTGAACTAGAAGCCACTGCTCCCACATACACACCTGGCTCTTTGTAGCCCTCCAAAGGAGCAGGCTGAAGGACCAAAGAAGAAAAAATGAGACAACACAGTAAACAATAAAGAAGATGGGGAAAAAAGAAAACTTAGTTGTCTATTTGTTCTAATCTCCATATGACTTACTTAGTTATCTAATTTTACTTTGCCAATACAGTTTCTAAACTTAGGGGACTGCTCAAATGAAGTGGGGGGGATGATCTCTCTACTCCATCTAGTGTTACATTTTGAAATGGCACCCCTCTTGGCAATTATCACACCAGAAACTGAATGAGGAACTACATCAAATCAAGTTCTCTGTTTACAACTGTGAGCATTGCAAAGCAAAAGATGCTAATTTCTTAGCACCAAATGAATCTTCTCCAAGGCTGTTAAGGCAATCATTAAATCTATGGCAAGGCAGCCAACTATATCATGCCTTGGAAACATGTCTCTGGCTGCCAAGAGAGTGAGAATAAACATGGCTTAGAATGTGGCCCTCACAAGTCATCTTCAGTGTCAGATGACTGAACACTTTCCTGTGGATTCTAGAAGGTAGCAATGAAGGGCAGATGGAAAGCAGGAAGAAAGGAAATGTAAAGAAGAAGGCAGATATGATGGAACCAGAGGAGCATAGAGAGATATTGCATCTGTTTAGAGCATAACAGACCCCTAGCTGCTGCCCTCCCTCAAAAGCCAGGCCATGTTGGTCTCTGCAGCTATGGTCTCCATCTCCCCTAAAGCGCTGGTCTCTATCACTCATGGCAGTAACAGAAATTTGTAGACAAATGTTCTTCCTTATGTCAAACAACTCTAGTGTCCACCCAGACACTGGCTTTGGGCTATGCCAAGGTACTCCCAGCCCCAGAGAAACAGAAATAAGGGATTTCTGCCTTTCCTTCTGTCTCACACATTCATACTCTCTCCCTCCCCTTTAGGTCCTTGGTCTCCACTCTGTCCATGGTAACCAATTCCTAATCTCTCACTTTAAGCAATTTCCCCTTATGTTCTCATAATGTCTGTAATTCCCTTACCATCAAGGTCCTGTCATTTTGCTTCTCGTGTGATGTACTGTCTTCATAATCTTCTCTTACCTCTGGGCCCAATCATGGCCTTCATGACTTTAAGACTGTCTCTCTTAACACAACTCATGTTTGAAGGGTAATTGTGGCTGTTCCTTTCCTGAACCTGCTACTCCTGTTTCTAATAATCCATATAATCCTATCTAGTGAAGACCAATGGATAGATTCAGTAAAATGCATTGCCACAAATCCACTAGTTGAATATTTGTCATATGCCAAACATCTTTATACATTATTTTATTTAATCTGTATAATAGTCCTCATTACAATTTTTCACATGTGAAAAAAAATGAAGCTTCAAAGGCTTAGTGGCTTTGTTCAAGGTCACAGGGTCATTAAATAGCAAAACAATGGTATGATTCTCTACCTTTCTCATTATAAAACTCTCTTTGCTCTAAATATTGCATGTGTCTTTCTATCCAAATGCTTTGAATTCAGGACCAATCATAATCACATATTTGGGACCCTTAGTCTCTTTCCTATCATTTTCACTGAAATAATATTACATTAATGCAACAATGATTCAAACAGTATAGAGTGGCTGAAATGGTCATTTAAAATATGGACTCCCAAATCATAAGCCATAAGGCCATGGCTCTTAGCTTTTGGGACATGACCCTTTGGGAATCAAATGACCCTTTCACAAAGGTCAATTAAGACCATTGGGAAACACTTGCCAAAGTAGTTTACACTTTAAATTTTAAAAATTGTTACTCTTAATCATTCCTTCTGACACTTATTAAAAAGTGACATCATAAAAACACAACAAATCTTATATAAAGCCTCATAAGGACCTAACCAAGGTCTGGGTCTAAGGTCTAAGTCCTGTTCCCTTCATCATTTGGAACCTAGACTCCACAGCTGTGCCTTCTCTTACAATTTTTCTCTGGATTCCAACATAACTGATAAAGCCACCCAGTGATCTGGCACCAGGAGACTACAACCCAGTAACCAAAGAGGGACATTGCTTGCACACCACCTGCATGCAAACTTCTAATTCTTACTCCATTAACAAAGTCTCTCTCTTCACACTGTGTCTTTATCTCCTGGCTTTAATTCTAAGATAATAAATCCATATCTGGATTCCTGCTAATCTGACTTACCGGTGGCATGGGGGAATCTGATTTAGAATTACTTAATTATGACCTGGAAACATTTACACACAGGAAGATGCATCAGAGTGATTTTTGCAGCTCTCACAGCTGTTAGAGTTATCATAGACACTGCAGCAGTAACCTTATTCAACATAACAGCAAATGTCAATTCCTATCTTCAAAACATCACCACTGAATTACAAAACCAAACTCACATTGGCCCACAAATCCCTAAAAGTTTTGATGTTCTTGAAGCCACTGCCATCAAAAACATCAGCCTTAGGGATAGATTATCTTGTCTCTACCTCTCCGAGAGCAGGATTACAGGTGTATGCCTTCTGCTAGCTATTTTAACATAGGTACTTGGGATATTGTGACCTCAGGTCCTTGTGATTTTGTAGTAAGCACTGTACCATCTGTCCCAGATCCACAGCTCTTATGCCTATTTTTTGATTAGATGTTTTTATTGTTGGATTTTAGTATCCGGATATTAACCTGTTACCTGATATTTTCAAAATATTTTCTTCCATTCTCTGGACTGTTTTTCAATCTCATGACAGTGCCTTTTAATGCACAAAGGTTTTACTTTGTATTAAATCCAATTTATCTAATTTTTTTCTTTTGTAACTAATGTTTTGGTGTCTTATCCAAGAAATAATTGTCAGATCCAAATGCTATGAAGGTTTACTCTTGTGTTTTCTCCAAAGATGTTTATAGTCTTAGCTTAAATTTTTATTGCATCTATTTATTTAATATATATATATGTGTGTGTGTGTGTGTGTGTGTGTGTGTGTGTGTGTGTGTGTGTGTGTCTACCTTCTCCTGAGTGAGTATTGGGGTGGAACTCAAGTCATCGGTGTGGTGATATATTGTGGATGATTTAATAAAGCCACTGAACATCAGAGAAGCAAAGCAGGCAAGCCATGAGAGGGCTTTTACCTGTACCAGGGAGATCCTTTCCTCAATGTAACTAGAGACTAATTGCCCCAATTTGAAACCTGCTCCTATCTTATATACCTCTCAAATGCTAGGATTAAAGGTGTGAACTCTGTTTGTCTTTTAGACTGATTCACTAACACATAGCCCTTGGTGGCCTTGAACTCATAGAAATCCATCTGCCTCTGTCTCCTGAGTCCTGGGATTAATGGTGTGCACCACCACTGCCACCCTCTATGGCTGTGAGTAACTTTGCATTCTGATCTCCAGGCAAGCTTTATTAGATCATAATCAATATATCTCCACATATAAGGATTGGCAGCAAGCATCTTAAGTTTAAGAATTTGAATCGTACAGAATGGGAAAAAAGATTTAGCAACTACACATCTTATAGATGGCTATTGTCCAAAATATATAAATAACTCAAGAAACTTGACACCAAGAAAACAAATAAACCAATTAAAAATGGGGTACAACTCTAAACACATTAAGAAAAAATTCTTAAAAGAGGAAGCTCAAATGGCTGAAAAACACTCAAAGAAATGTTCAACATCCTTAGCAATCAGGGAAATGCAAATCAAAAGTACTTTCAGATTTTATATTACACCTGTCAGAATGCCCAAGATCAATAAAACAAATGACATATACCCCAAAGACACTTTATTCTACTACAAAAACACATGCTTAAACATGTCCATTGCTTCTCTATTCATCATAGCTCAAAATTGGAAACAATAAAGTTGCCCATTAGTGGTCTATTTACACAGTGGAATATTATAATATTATTTACTCAGTGTTTTTTTAAAAAATGAAATGAAATCTGCATAAAAAATGGATGAAACTAGAAAAAAATAATCCAGAGTGAAGCAAGCCAGGCACAGAAAGACAATGTGGTATGCAGTCACTTATATGTTGATGCTAGCTGTTACATCATTGATTAATAAGAAAGCCATCATTCATATAACCACTGAGGTTAGGTATACAGCAAGGGACTAGGGGGAAGGATCTCCATAAGAAGGGGAAATAATGAATAGATAAATATGGATGAGTGATGGGTGGGACTAGAACAGGAATATTATATAGGAAGCCAGAGGGAAGAGAGGGCAAGGAAGGTAATACAGGGAGGCACAGCCAAAACCAAAGGCCACCAGGGTTGTATGGAAATCTAATATAATAGAAACTTCCAAAACATATACATATATGAAGGCAATCAAAATGAAATCTCCAAAAATGGGGGAAACAGAGCCCTGACTGGACATCTCCAGTCATCAAAAGAAGCTTCCAGTACCAAAATAAATAAATAAATAAACAAACAAACAAAAAACAATGTGCCTAATTTTCTTGGCCAAAGAGGTCCCATGGGAACCCCCAAACAACCAAGGATATTGCAAAGGCTTTTGGTAGAACAACTCAAAAACAACTCAATGAACATGGAGAAGTTAAAGTGGTACCTATTTAGAACCCCCCCCCCCGCCCCATGAACTACTATTCTTGGTACTGAAATGTACTCTGCATGCTATCAAAGAAGAAAGGTAAACACCAACCCAGCTACAAAAACTTTTATCTATAAAGATGGCTTGCCTGCAGGATATGCTAGTACAATAGTGGCACAAAACTTGTAGGAGTAACCAACCAATATTTGATTTGTGTTAAAACCTACTCCATGAGATGAAATTCATACCCAACACTGCTTGAATGGTCAAGAACCTGACACTAGATAGATGTTCCAGGGACCTAGGGGAAAACCAAATACTATTTTTCTGTTAAAAGGAACATGGCAATAAAGTGCTTTCTATTGACAGCCTGTTATGCTTATTGTTCCTTGCCATGCTCAATCATCATCTCACACTCTTCTTCCTCAGCATATGAGAACACATACAGAGATCCACAGCCAGGTAATATACAGAGAGTGAGAGACACTGAAACACTCAGCCCTATAAGGGACGTCTCCATTGAATCCTTTCCTCAGAGCACAGTGGACTGCAGAAGAGGGGGCAGAAAGAATGGAAGAGCAGAGGGGATAGAGGACACCAAGGAAAAAGGCCTTCTAGACACATCAGAGCAGGCACACATGTGAACTCATAGAGACTGAGGCAGCATGCATAGGGCTGCGAGGGTCTGCACCAGATGAGCTTAGAGCTGAAAGGAGGAGTGGATACATGCACCCATCCCCAATCCAGAAGCTGTCTCCAACTGATAGCCACTTGAAAAAGAAAATTTAGTTTCCTTTGAGGGAGTCTCACTGGGGAAACAAACCACTCTTAAGGGTGGGCCCCATACTTAGCTGTAGATGGCCAACACAAAATGAACTCAGTGGAATCTTTGGAGGTTCTTTTGTCTCAAAATGTTGTCAGACCTTTACACACACACACACACACACACACACACACACACACACACACACACACACACAATGCACGCACGCATGCACATATATGCACAATAACTTTTAAGGTCCTTTTAATATATATTATGACTTCTTGTTTTGGGTTCTTATGGGGTTCCTGTGTGGGAACATGTATGTCTCTGCATCTGTATGTGTTTCCTGTGCTTTCTCTCTCTCTCTCTCTCTCTCTCTCTCTCTCTCTCTCTCTCTCTTCTCTCTCTCTCTCTCTCTCTCTCTCTCTCTCTCATTTTATCCTATTCTGATTTGTCTTGTTTTTTTTTTTTTTTATTTTTTACATGCCTGTTTGTTTTCTCATGAGAGACAGAAAGGGTATTGTGGGGAGGTGAGGAGGAACTGGGAAGGGCGGGAGGGAGGGGAATCATAATCAGAATATCTTATATAAAACTTCTCAATTATAAAAATAAACTTTCACCCATAAAGAAGAGCCACTCTGAGTTATATTATGTGTAGAAGTATCCAGTATTATTGTTTACACTTGGATATCTTGGGCTTTGGGGAGGGGTGATTTGTTTTGTTTTATTTTGTTCAGCACAACTTGGAAACAAACTGTTCTTTCTCCACAGGCAAATTTTTTAATCCTTGTTTAAAAACCATCTGAGTGCATATAATAGTGTTTACTTCTGAGTCTCCATTACTTAGGTTTATACTTAGGTTTTTATGACAGTAATTGCCATTGTTTAATTACTGACATTTCTATCACAAGTTTTGATATCTATGAGTATGATCCCTCAAGCTGTGATCTTTTTAAAGATTGATTTAGCAGTTTTTCTATATCTATTTAATGTTTCAAAGATGTCAGCAGATTTCTGATAAGAGTCTACTAAATCTGTAAATCACTTAGAGTGATATTGTCATCTTGATAATTAGGTCTTTCAAACCAAAGATATTGAAAGTCTTCCTAATTAGTTTTCTTTAATTTCTTTGAGCAACATTTTTCTTGTTCAGGTATATGAGTCTCTTGCCTCATTGGCTAGGTTTCTTTAGAGTGCTTTATTCTAAATAGAATTCTGTCTAATTTCCTCTTCTTGCTGCTCACTGGATATATTTTTATACCAGACTTGCCAGTGTCTACTGACTTTTTTGTTTTGTGATTCTGACAATGTGTTGGTCTACCAGGATTCTGTGGCATCTTCTGGATTTCCACATGTTAGATCATGTTACAGGCAGACAGAAATCAGTTTACTTCCCCTTTCCCAATTTGGATTATTTTTATTTCCTTTTTTCTTGCCGAATCATACTGGCTACAACTATGTAGACCAGTGCATCTAAATACACAAAATAGAAGATCAAACTCAACCACAAGTTCTGTGTGGCAAACAATGGTTTCTTTTCAGAAGGGAAGTTCAAGTGCAACCCTGCTTAGTAGCAGGAGTAAGAGTGAAAAGAGGGAACATGCCATTTCCTTTCTCTCTCCCTGAAAGTCTTGCTAGGTTCGTGGCTTTGGTTGAGCACGTTGAAGTGTGATGGGCAGAAATGGAAGAGACTTCGGTGAGAGGAATTGTATCTTTACCTTAGAGCAGTGGTTTCTCAACTGTCCTATTGCTGTAACCTTTTAAGACAGTTCCTCATGTTGTGGGGACCTCCAACCATAAAATTATTTCATTGCTACTAAGTAACTCTAATTGTGCTATTGCTATGAATTGTAATGTCTCATGTACAGAATATGTGATGGGTGACATCCAAACGTATCGTGACAGACTGAGAGCTCCTGTTTTATTGAAAGGGCTTAGAAAGAAAGATGTGCCCTGAATAGTCTCAGATGAGGTAAGCAAGATGAGGCCTTTCTGAAAAGTGACTATGAAAGGGGACAGTGGACACTGTTGGCCAGGACTGTCTAGCCATTTGAAGTCCCGATTAATGTCACAGCAATCACACTAATGGCCATGAGGTATTTCAATGCGGCAGAGGCACAGCTTCAAGCTGTCTCTCTGCTTACAAACTAACCAGTCTCCTATTTGAACCCCTGTGACAGGGTAGGGAAATTGTAATTGTGTAAGCATGCGTAATACATGTGTAGGGAATTGAACCTACAGCCTTGTATGTGCTTATTCAACACTTTGCCACTGAAATAGATCCATCCCTAGCCTCTTTCATATTAATCTGGGAGCATCGAGAGGAAAGTCTGCTGTTTACTCCATAATTTCAATTCTCTGAAAGTGACACAGTGACACGTTCATTATGTCTGATTTGATCTATGTATTCCATTAATGTATCTAGAAGTCTAGGCCAGAATAGATACTGCTTATAGAAAATGAAAAGGGTCATCAAGTCTTCCCTAAAATTATTGCAATACACTTGTTACATTGACCCATTTAGAAAAATTGTTTATTGAAAAATATTTTCTTGTGGCAAAAGGCTACTAAATCATTCTGCTATTGTGTTATTTAACATGTAAATCATATTCCTACACACTGTCATAGGATAGGTGAGAAAGTTACAGGCCATCTCTCATAAAAGGCCAAATTTGAGTCCATTTTTGGCTAGCGATCAAGAGAGAAACAACATTTCAGAAGGACTCTTGATGCTGAATCTCAAGGGCACAGTGTTTTTAAAGGCAAAAGATTACACCAATCATAATCATGTCCATCTGTGATGATGGTCAGAGTGACCTTGCAATGTCTGTTTTGGCAGAACATTGGAGTTTCTTCAGACACAGCATGATAATTCATTTTGATTTATACCTTGTCAGTTATTTTAGTTTATGTTTAATTTGTACAAACATTATCATATCAGTTTCTATACCTGGACCATAGTCTGGGTTGCAGAGAATCTCAAATGTGCTGCCCAAGTGCCAAGGTGGATGTGGTGTTGAGGAAGGTAGAGGCTGAGAAGTGTCTAAGGAGACACAAGATGGATTGGGACAAGATGGTGCTACCTTAGTCATTTTGGCATTAAATAAAGTATGATGTTAAAGTTTTTAAAATGTTACATTGAAAAGACTATTATTGTTACTAGTTATATAGTACCCTTGATCGTAAATTTTTTTTGTAAACAGTTGTAAGTACTCCATAAAAATACTCCTTATAAAATACTCTACCTTATTGAAAAGTATTATTATGCACAGACAGAGAAAAGCAATGTAACTGCAGCTTAATAATCTAAGATTTCTGAAATGGCTTAAAAGAGACAAGAGGCAGAGAGGTCTGACCTCTTTGCTCACTTCAAGGAGGCAAAATCACACCCACATATGTAGTTGAGAAACGCCTATGGGGAAAAATGGCTGCAACAGGGTAAGAAATGGCTGAAACAAGTATATTAATTTCCTCCTGCAGTGCCTTCCTTCTGGAATTGCTTTACCTGGCAGTATGGGAAGCTGGCAGTGTAGTCTTTTAGTAGTAAACTCTCAAATAAATAAGTAAATAGTAAATTATAAATTACTACACTATCACTTTCAGTCTTTGTTACTTGCTGTTTGCCTCATCATTTTTCAGACTCGTCATATAAATTATATTATTATAGTCTCATAAAAACGAACCCATTTAAACTGTGGGAAGTTGGAGATTTTGTTAATTTAATAAAATTAATGGGATTCTGCTTCTATAATTCTGTAGACATTTTTGGATTTCTAGGTTTTGTTATAGGGAACACACCAGAGGAGACTATTCAAACATAGTCTATCCCCCGATTGAAAATCTTTATCCCAACTGGCTGGGATGATACTCAGGTATTTGGAGCCTCCTACAAAGCCCACAAGGACTTGAGAGGAGAGTAGTTAGACCTTTCTGCCTGGGGGATTATCTCTGAGGATGTTGGCCAGTTTCCAGAACCTATTTGGTTAGTCTCCTTTAGAGTTTTATTCATCCTTTCTATCCAACCTGAGTTCTGTGGCCTATGTTCACAATATAACTTCCAGGTAATGTTTAATACCTTTGATTCTGAGTCACTGGGGAGGTAGCGCGGCAGTTAAAATGCTTGCCACACAAGCATGCTTGAGGACCACATTTGGGATTTCCAGAGCCCAGGTAAATGCTAGGGGAATGAAGGAGCTTGTCTTATAACTCTAGGGTCCAAGTCACAGAAAATGGAGATTAGATATCCAACTGAGCTAGCAGTAGTAAAGAGTTCTTGGTTCAGCTGAAGAGACCCTGCCCCAAAGAATAAAGTATAGAAAAATCAAGGAAAATACCCCAAACAAATTCAGGCCTGTACCCCCCCCCAATATACACATACATACACATTTACATATGTAACGAGTATGGTTTTTCTGCCTGCCGCCGCCCGGTCTTGTCCTGCCATTGCGCCAGCCCCAAATAACACATAGAGACTCTGTATTTGATACAATGTTATTGGCCAGGTACTAGTTTCTTATTGGCTAGCTCTGCCTTAGTTATTAACCCATTTGTGTTAATCTATGTATGTCCACGCGTTCTTCTTACCGGGAGCCTGCGGCCGCATACTGCTCTCTCCAGACTCTCCATCTTGACCCCTCCTTCCTCCTTCCTATTTCCTCCTTGTCTCCTAGTCCCTCCTATCTTCCTTTCCTATTGGCCAACAGTGCTTTATTATTAACCAGTATGAGAAACATATACAGAATGACATCTCCCATCATCTCCTCTTTTCTGTTTAAATAAAAAGGGGTTTAACCTTAACATAGCAAAATATATAACACAACAGTTATCCAATAAGAATCACAATTAACAATATTTAGTCCATTAACATTTAGCAAGATTAAAGGAAACTATTCTATCATCTATCCTATATTTGTGAATCTAAAGTCCTATATGTATCTTATCTTTAAACCTAACTAAGGAAAACTATAACCATAACTATTTGTCTTCAACTCCATCAAAGACCACAGAAGGATAATATATAAGCTCTAGAAATGACAGAGACATCTTGCCTTTTCAGTCACCCGAAGTTCTTCTGTAATCTTCCATCTTCAGCCCATAGGCCATAGTATGTCTGACAGACTCTCCAGTAAAGCAGAAAACTTTAAACTGTCTTTTTTATTGGCAGTTTGTCAGTCACTTTTCTCTGTGTCCTGCATACTGTCTCGAAGACTCTTCCATGAAGCAGGATCTCTGTAGCAATGTCCATCTTGAATCAGGAGTCACTTTCCTGTGGGTCCTGCATGTCCAGTTTATACATCACAAAGTCAAACAGTCCAGACAAGAGCAGTATCTTGTCCAAATGGCTAGTCTTGCCATATTGGAAGCAAACGTCATAATGCATTTCTTCGATGTCCATCTTCCTTTCTGGTGCAGGTGGTATTGCCAAGAGCAATTATGTCTCTCTGTCACAAAAACCCTAAACCACTTTAAATGCCATATTCTGTAGGTCTTTGAAAGGTTTGAAGAATTCCTATCCATCTCAAATACATCTCTGTGTATCTTGAAAAACCTAACTAACTTAACTCTAAGCTTTGACTATCATAGGTAATTATCTATAATCTGTACTACATTATATTTCTATATAAACACAATACCTAAACAAGAGGAGAAATACACATCTCACAAAATTGACATTAAATTGTATCAATAAATGAAAATCGATTCCAAAACAAAGTAATCATATCAATACCATAATTCCCTTTTTACCTTTAAAAATAATTGGCTGTGATCATTACCCATTTATAACCAAGTCCATTTACATGAAAATAAACATTTATAAACAATATTTGGGAATTTGGGTGTCGTTCTTTCCAAACTACTTCCTGCTGATAGGGGGCGCTGTCATGGGGATCCTAAGAAGATGCAGAAATCCTGGCTGTAGTCTGTAAGTCTGCCTTGTTCAAGCTGTTTTGAATGTTGGATCATCAGGAACTCTGTTTCAGGGGGCCTGGCTTGTTCAAACCACATTAGTCTGCAAGGAATCCACAGCTTTTCATTTTCTGTGGAAGAAAAAAATAGAAATCCTTTTCCCCAGTAACTTGTCCTTGAACTTAAATGTTGGAGTCAAAGCATTTTTAAAATATATAAATTGAATTAATGCAGCAGCATTTCCTTTATCAGTTGTTATTTTCTCAGCAGTCAAACAATGTAGAGACAACACAATAGCATACAGTAACCAGATTCTCTCTGAGCTTTTCATCTTTACGTGCCTTTATTACTCTGTTTATTTTACTTTTATATTTTTATTTTTTGACATAGGGTTTTACTGTGTAACTCTTATCTGTCCTGGAATTTACTCTGCATATCATGTTTACTTTGCAAATCACAGAGATTTGTTTGCCTCTGTCTCCATAGTGCTGGGATTAAAGGCGTGTGCTACAACACCCAGTTCCTCTTTGTCTCTTTAAAACCATTTTATTTTTCTCTCCCAAGCCTATGTATTTTTTTTAAAACACACTGTAAACTTTTAGCACCTTTTCTTAATGTGAATCTGTCTCTACTGTAAATCTTTATCTTTTTCTGGCCATGAGTCTTTATCTGTTAAACAACAACATTGTTAAAATTAAAGTCTTTGTTTCTGCCGCGGTTTACCAAAGATGGTGGCGGGTACTTTTACCGCCAGCACTGAGAGCTGTGCTCACCACCTTGGTCTGCGCTGCCACCCAGAAAGCATGCTGCCGGCTTGGAGATGTGGTCTGATTGTCTCTCACAAAACAGAGTCAAACCGAGAAAAATGTTGTTACCAAGAAACCTTGCTTATCTCTGTTTTTTTGTTTTTAAAACCCTTTTTTAACCTTTTGTTAAATTTTAAGTGGAAGTTATTACTAGCCACGTGGGCGCCATCTGTAACGAGTACTGTTTTTCTGCCTGCCGCCGCCCGGTCTTGTCCTGCCATTGCGCCAGCCCCAAATAACACATAGAGACTCTGTATTTGATACAATGTTATTGGCCAGGTACTAGTTTCTTATTGGCTAGCTCTGCCTTAGTTATTAACCCATTTGTGTTAATCTATGTATGTCCACGCGTTCTTCTTACCGGGAGCCTGCGGCCGCATACTGCTCTCTCCAGACTCTCCATCTTGACCCCTCCTTCCTCCTTCCTATTTCCTCCTTGTCTCCTAGTCCCTCCTATCTTCCTTTCCTATTGGCCAACAATGCTTTATTATTAACCAGTATGAGAAACATATACAGAATGACATCTCCCATCATACATATATACTTGAAAATGAAAAAAAGTTTATTTAAAGCCATTTACTTTACATTAACCAACATTATAGCTAAACTAATATCTATAAAGAATTATGAAGCAGAAAAGATTATGGAGGAAGTATATTTTATTTATCTGATGATGCATATAGCATATCTCTTCATTTCTAAATGGTAAAATAGTGGCGATATGTTTTACAGCTTTTCTGCAATGCTTGCAGGACTTGTTTAAGATCATTGCTCCTAGTGGACATTAGTTGATGTGGATTGGAAGACTGTCTCCCATGCATCCAGAGAGTTAATATTGGCCTCCTCCCAGCTGCTCAGAGGAGTGTTCATTCCCTTCCACACATCCACTGCACAGATAATCTGGGCTTTTTATTGCAAAGCAACTCAATTCCAAAGAACCCTGAGAGGCTGGTGTTCCAAGAAGATGAATCGCAAATACTCAAAAACTTATCAGGCCTTAATAACGGATTCAGAATCAAATTTTGCTTCGTGCTGATATCCACTTGGTCAAAGCTAGTCAGATAAAGAAGCCAAGAGTGCTTCCCTCTCTCCCTCCACCACTGCTGACCTCCCCCTCCAGACCACCTCCTCTCCCCCACCCCTTTTTGGTTTTTTTCCTCATTGTTTCTGGGAGTTTCCTTGTTGGTTTCGAGACAGGACATTCTCCTCAGTACTGGATGTCCGTTCTTCCTGCTGGAAAAACTGGATGCCCATTTTGAGCAAGAGACTAAGTTCAACTTTACTCATTTTGCAAGGTTGCAAAGAAAATAAAGCAAAGTAAGTCACTGGAATGAATTTCACTTTGTTTAGGCACCCCGCCCCCACCCCCTTCCCGCTCCCTCTGGTTACCTCTGCACCTTTCTGAGTTATCCTCTCACACCACTCCCAATCCCCGCCTCCACTGTCACTTCCGATCCCCAGTCTTTGACCACGCGCTATCTAAATTTGACAGGTTTGCAAGGATCTGCTGCCCACTCACTGTAGAAGGCTTGGCTACTAAGTCCTGAACTCATTAACTTCCAGAGTTCCACCCACAGGCAGCAGCGGGTTCCTCCCCTAACAACTTTCTAACTTCAATTCGCGACACCATTGCAATGAATTTCAGGAGGTCATGAAAAAGAAACCAAAAAGGTAACAATTTAACTATTTCACTGACAATTTCCTGTGTCGCACTAATTATGCCAACACGCTTCTCCTTGTTTTTCTTTTCTTTCTTTCTTTTTTTTTTTTAAACTTGAGTTTCACTTTCAGGTTAGAAGGAAATAACTGATTAAAAAAAGTCTGAATGATAACTAAGGGAATGCTCTCTGGCAGAATAAAATCAGAACGTTCTTGGCTTTTTAACATTAATCCACCTGTCTTCCATCTGAGGAGTGAACTGTCTCAGAATCACCCAACAGAAGAAGGTAGATGCTAATGCAGGTATGGGGCTGAAATGCACGATAATTCCAAATGCAAAATCAAATCTGATTTCTATGAAAAAACATCAATATTATGAAGCAATTAAAAAAAAAAAAATTCCTCTGTGGACTTCTGTTCATGGAAAAGCAGGCACATTAAGAAAGCTTCTGAAGCATTTGTGAATAGGCTTTAAATGGGGGGAGGGGAGGGTACAGGTGACTCTGGGATTGGGAGTGGTGGAGTAAGGAGTGAAAACAATCAAAATACAAGTGCATGTGTAGTATACAGTATGAAATTCTCTAAGAATAGGTAGAAAGATTATATTAGAAAGCAATTTAAATGCTTTTTTTTTTTTTTTTAAATTGCACCTTTGCCTTAAAGAAGCAAAATCCCCGGAGGCTAAAAACTCTTTTCTTCTATTTAGTTGGCTAGAAGGGAGACGACATTTTATGATAATATTCTTAAGAATTATCGGGATGTTTCTAGGAACTGGGGGTTGGCTTCCTGTTCCAGAATAAAAGAGGATGATGGGAGAGGGAGGTGGGCAGTTTAGGAAATTGCATAGCAAGGTTGGGAACCAGGCTGAAAATTTATGGAGTAGTTGGGGGAAAATAGGCAACCTTCCACTTACAGAAGCTGTCATAAGTTGTGTCCCTGACTTTACAGTGTGATTATGTTTCCACGTGTATCTGCATGTAGGTGCTCGTGTATTAACTTAGAAAAAGATATTGCAATGTTTATAAACCAAATTATAAATCATGACTAATTCTAGGTATTCGATCTCTATACTCCCTGCCTTAGTCATAACATAATGCAGTCTCTCCCTAGAATAAAGATATGTAGTTCTATATGCCTTCAAAACTACTTCCCCCAAATGCAAGGTCTTCTCCATCCTCCTCTTCCCCTGCCTCTCCCTAAGAATCTTTCAGTAGTAACTTCTTCACTCTCATTTCATACTTTAATTGCATGTTTTTTTGATTGAATGGAGTGTTTGTATTTGTCAAAAAATGGTTTCCTTTCTTCTTAGTTATTCAGCTGACTGTGGAGTTTGGAATTTAACAAAATTTCCCCCAACTGTTTGAAAAGCTTTCCTTTACTGTTACTTATTAACTCATGTTAGTGATGAAAAGCTATTCCTACAAATTGATCTCTTTTCCTTTGGGAATAATTAATGATATGATCTCCTTACCAAAAAAAAAAAAAAAAAAAAGTTTAGGATTTATGCCTCCCTTCTCTGTGTGCATCTGTGTGTATCTGTGTGTGTGTGTATGTGTGTGAGTGTCTCTGTGTGTGTCTGTGTGTGTCTGTGTGTGTGTGTGTGTGTGTGTGTGTGTTGTGTGTGTGTCTGTGTGGTCACTATTCTGAATTCCCTAACATTCTATCATTCTATTTTACATACCCTGTTTTGTTAGCAGGAATTAGATTTTTTTTTCACCCCTCCGTGAAGTATGTTTTTAGATTGGGAATGTTTTTCAGTTACTTAGGGATGCATTGGGTAAACATATTAGTCCTCAGTAATTCTAATTTTTATTCACAGACTTTCCAGAGATGTTAACCTGAACAAGGACTAGATAGACTCCCTTACAGGGATTGTACCCATAATCTTGTAAATCGGAGAGAGAAAACTTTATGGTACTGGGAGAATGATCAGCATCTGTTTGAAAGCAATCCCCAAAAAGAGAATATAGAAAGTTCAGGAAAGGAAATTATCACAGAAAAAAAAGAAATGATAAAAGTTGAAGGAAAACATAAACCTTCAGAGCAAAACAAGTAGCAGTAGACACATTTTTAAGGAAAGGCATAACATGCAATATCCTTGTGAAATTTTGCATTTAGGAAAAGACATTAAAATGTATAAAGAGAAACTGTTAAAAGTCTTTGTATAAAAGAAGAGAAATTGAAGCATATCAGATCTATTAATGTTGGAGAATAGGAGATAAGGAAATGATGCCTTCATGATTTTGTGTGAAATGTATTTTAAATGTATTTTTATTTTTATGAGTATTTTCCTGCATATGTATATGTCCATTATGTACATGCCTTGGTATACATGCAGACGAGAATAGAATGTAGATCCCTAAAGCTGGAGTTACAAGTGATTGTGAGTTACCATGTGGGTGCTGGGAATTGAACCCTGATCTTTTAAAAGACCAGGAAGTCCTTTTAGTTCCTAACCTCTAGTCTCATGATGTGTATTTGAGATTAACATTCCTGTATGAAAAGGCATAACAAAGCTCATTATTCATTACTTTGTTCAATTAATGCATGCCAATTAAAATTAATAAAGAAGTCTGTGCTTCAAACAAGCCATGTATCAAAATTATTAAAGACAAAAAGAGCAAAGGTCAAACTTTCAAAGGCCTTTGGATTTTGTCAATAATGTACAAACAAATATTCAACTCATTTCTTTTCATTTGTAAGTCAAATACTACTGTACAACAACCCAAGGGCATTTCAGGACCCAGACTTTCTTTTTGGTTATTAATGTACAATCAAAAGCAGAACTCTGGACTTTACGGGTGATCCTTTGTCACTATTTGGGAACAATACAGGTTGTCACAAACTATGAAGGGAACCATCTGCAATTCATGCTCAACCAGTGTGAATTAATGAGTGGCTTTGTGACTCTGAGTATTCCGGGAGTCCCTTATATTTCAAATGCTCTACTTTCGTGTTTAGAAAGCTGTCATTTTTCCAGTACTTAGCTGCGAGTATCTCATGACAAATTTGGGATTTTCAGTATTAAGTAAAATATTACAAGACATAGCATAGTTAAAATCATGTGCTCTTATAATTAAAAGCTTACAAAAATGTTTGAATTTGAAGGAAAACATAGGACCAAAATATAAATAAAAACTTTCAAAAATGCTTGTATTTGAAAAAAAGTACCAAAAGAAGAAAAAAAAAAACTTATAGAATCATGTACTCTTAACTCCCAGTGTTATTACTCTGGTTGAATAATGGTTTTACTATTACACTGCTTTATCTTAAGAGCCAGAGGATCAGCTCAGTTTATCACTTTGACCCTTGCAGTTACCTTTGGAGAATTTCATCCAGATCTGAGAAATGAATTAATTGTCCAAAGCTTCAAAACAGAACCATCATCATCAAAAGTATGTCATGTTATTCCAGAGTCTACTCTCTTCACTATGTCCCTCTACGTTTCATTGACTCTTCAGTGATTATTGGCTGGGACCAACATAAAATTATGAATAAGATTTCTTAGCATTGGGCTTTTCTAATTAATCTAGATAAAAATGTTTCCTAATTGTTGGTAGTTACAGACCCAAAATTCTAACATTTCATTTCTTAGCAACATCAACTGATGTTATACTAACAGTTACAGGAATGTAAGGATGAAAAGATGTGGTACAGACAGAAGAGCATGTGTCTCCTGTGCTACCAAGTAAGGCATCAAGATTACATGTAGTCAATAGATAGGGAAATATAGTGTTAGGTATTATTTTTAAATTATGAATGTATATTTCAAAGTAACTAGGAAAAAGGATTTTGAATGTTCACAGCATAAGGAATTCACACATTTTTGAAGTGTTAAATATGAATATCACTTTGGTTTGCTCACTATGCATCATATACATACTAAAGTTGTTACTGTATTCCAGAAGGGTGCCTAATTATTCTGTGTTGACAAAAATAATCTCAAGAGGAGATTTTAGTCTGGAGTTCACTGCCTTGGAGATAGTTTTAAAAATAGCAAATACAGCAATAGATAAAATAACCATAGTTGTAGGAAATGGCATGATTAAGTTCCTTATCTTTATGGAGGGGTAAAGAATGAGAAAAAAGTATCTATAGTTTATTTCACTTATTGGTGTTATTTGAATTATTTCTGCTTGGTGTACTTGGTATATTCTTGCACATTGCCAATGTTATTAAAAACATCTTTTATAACTTTAAAAGAATACACCAAAGGCTATGGAAGCATGGCTACAACTAATGCCTTTTATATTTCTTTTATAGGGTAGAATCATGAAAGGTTCTTCATCCCATCTGATATACTCCTTTGGGGGACTTTTGTCTCTATGGATTCTTTGTGTATCTTCCACAAACCAATGCACTGTGAGACATGAAGTAGCTGACTGCAGCCATTTGAAGCTGACACATATACCTGATGACCTTCCGGCTAACATAACAGCGTTGAATCTTACCCACAACCAACTCAGAGGCTTACCACCTATCAATTTTACAAGATACAGCCAACTTACTATCTTGGATGCAGGGTTTAACTCCATTTCAAAATTGGAACCAGAACTGTGCCAAACACTCCCATCATTGAATGTCTTGAATCTTCAACACAATGAGCTATCTCAGATTTCAGATAAAACTTTCATCTTCTGTAGGGATCTGACAGAACTCTACCTAATGTCTAACACAATACACAAAATTAAAAGCAACCCTTTCAGAAGCCAGAAGGTAAGAGGGGTATGCTCATTTTATTCTCAGAAATGCAAATACTGTCTACAGTTATGTGAAGTTAAGTTTTCCAGTTATTGAACCATTGAAGTCTATATAGTTATAAAGGTAAGAATACAAATGCTGATAACCCTCTTCCTCACTGTTGGGGTGCACCTGAGCATGTGGGGACTGTGATGTAAATCTGCCCCAAATTACAGTCTTAAGTCCATCTGAACATTGAGAAGTCTTCCTCTCTTGTGTTCTCTCATTTGAAATAGGACTTAGAAGACAGACCTCATGAGCAGAAATGCACTGACTATCCCATAGGGATCATAAAAAGTAAACTCACGGTGCTGCAGAATTTAGGACGTGGAGTCCTAAGAAACCCAACCAGTCCAAATTCTAACTTAACAAGTTGATACAATGGTAAAGCAGAGTGTTCCGATAAATATTGCTTACTCTAGGGAGTTTAAGAAATTTCAGAGCATTTCCTTTTCAATGGGTTCCACCCTTTCCTTTTAAGGCTTTGCTTAAATTTTAAGTCTATGAAAAGTATGTGCTATTAGCTAGTAAGCTCAGCAACTCTAAAATGCTTTATTTAAACCAAAGCCATTTGTAAATTGGTTTATCTTTTTTATTTTGTGACCTCAAATAAAATGTTTGGCCTCGTTTATTCTAGAATTCCAAGGACATCATGTACTAATTTAAGCACACTGAAGAGCTTTGATAAAGTGATATGTTGGCCAGTCTGTGAGCCTTCTTAAATCATAGTGTGCAGGGAATTCCCTCCAGTGTAAAGATCTCACAATCTGACCAAAGGAATTATCAGAGAAACACTGTTTTCTTCTTAATGCATACATGAAAGTTTTAATTCTTTTTTTAAATTTATTTTATATAACAAAGTCCATTTAAATGAAAACAAACATTTATAGACAATATTTGGGAATTTGGGCGTTGTTCTTTCCAAACTACTTCCTGCTGGTAAGGGGCGCTGTCATGGGGGATTCGAAGAAGATTCAGAAATCCTGGCTGTAGTCTGTAAGGCTGCTTTGTCCAGCTGTTTTGAATGTAGGATCATCTGGTACTCTGTTTCAGGCGGTCTGGCTTGATCAAACCACATTAGTCTGGAAGGAATCCACATCTTTTCATTTTCTGTGGAAACAAAAATAGAAATCCTTTTCCCCAGTAAGAAAGTTTTAATTCTTTAAAAGAAATTCCATTTGACTTTCCCCTAACAGACATCACTGGTTTTCGTACTTTTTGCCTGAATCTGAAGCTTACAGGAGGGTGCCCTGGTACTCTGGCTTTTATAATCTTTCTGTGCACTCTTCTGAGATGTTCCCTGAGCCTTAGCTGTAGGGATTGTGTTGCTTTCTCAAAGGGGTATTTTCTAACTCCTTTTTCTGTAACTAGTTTCCAAGATTCACGTATTATATTATTTTTACTTACTAAATACTCATTATCAACAAGCAAATAAATTATCAGTGGTCCTTATAGCATAATTATAAGCTTAAGTCCTTAAACTTGATGGAAGAAATAAGGTGATTCATGAAAAGACTAAATCCTTGCAACAAGAGTGGTTTTTTGTTTGTTTGAATGTTTTTTTAACTGAAACAGAATTACATCGCACCCTACCCTCCCATTACTACCCTCCAAACCATCCCAGCTACCTTCCCTCAAATTCCTCTCATGTCCCCCACCACTCTCATGGATAGCCTCTTTTTCTTTGATTTTGTTGTAACATGTATGTATGTGTATGTTCTTACGCATGTGCTTGCACAGATACACAGAAATACCAACTACAGAATCTGCTTTTGTGTATTTGGCTTCAGGGATGACCACTCTGCATTGGACAACCCAGTAAGGTGGCTCATCCTTGGAAGAGACTAAATTTCCTTCTCCCAGCAGTCACTAATAGTCTGCAGTTCTTTGTTCAAGGAAATTTACCCCCTTCCATGTAACATGTCTGTTGATATTGTCATTTCTCTGATCTTGTTTGTGCAGCCATATATAGGTAAGACTTTTTCACAGCACAGTGGTGTGAAAGGCTGTAACAATGATGGCGGTGTTTTTAGTTGCAACAAAGGGTATCTATCATTCCTTCAGAATAGAGAGAAGTAAGTCATTTGTTTCCTCTGAGATAATTCGGTTCACATACTTAGAGGGAATTTCTTCTGGTGTCTCTAATATGCATGTATCTATTTTTCATTCTCAGAATTTAATCAAATTAGATCTTTCACATAATGGCTTATCATCTACAAAGTTGGGAACTGAAGTCCAACTGGAAAATCTCCGGGAGCTACTTTTATCGAAAAATAAGATCCTTGTACTAAGACGTGAAGAACTCGATTTTCTTGGCAATTCTTCTTTACAGAAATTGGACTTGTCATCCAATCCACTTAAAGAGGTAAGAAGTCAAGGAAAAATTATTTCTTGTTCTATTTTTATACATGTATAATCCCTCACTGTGTTGCACAGATGGGAATTTAGGATTTCTAGTGAAACAAAATGATACGTTCTGCCAGGTCTTTAAGACATTCTTCAACACTTGTTGGGGGTCACTGCTGCCTTCATCCAAAAAGGGTTGAGAAATTTCCCATTGATGGGGCCAACTCTAAACCCTGTGCCATTGCAGAGATGTTCCTTGGTTTTTTGAAAAGACTCTGATTTTAGTTTCCTAATTGTATAGTGAAAATTAAACTCCTCTTCCTGATATCTCTATAAAAATGAAAACACTATGGTGGTTAAGAGCTCAGGCCACACCACCTTAGTAAACTACTTCTACCCAGGCTTTGTCTTTTCAGAATTGTGTGATCAGGTAACTCATTCAAGTAATCTGTGTTTCAGCCTTCCAAATTGGTACTCTAATAGCAAGCCACTACCTCAAGGGACTATGAGGCAAAATAAATTAGTAGCATGTCTGTTATATGGCAGTGTTTAGTATAAAAATTCCCTGCAGTGAAATATTTCTCAGTTACCTTGCTATTCTTTGGCCCACGATCTTCAGCTGAACTATTTTTATAAACAGCTATGTATATATCACACACATTTGATACTTTTGAGTTCATTGGTTATTGCTCAGATGTATGTGTTTAGAACTGACCATGTCATGGTATTGATAACTAGTTAGGGGTTCATTCCTGGGGAAGACTGACTCTCCTTCTCTCACCAGCCACTAATTGCCTTGAACTCTTCATCTAGGGTACTTACAAGCTGCAAGAATATGGGAAGTCCTTAACAAATAGTTTTATAAAGATATTTTTCAGATAAAATAGACTGTGAAAAAAATTATCCTGAAAGAATAATGAAATTATTTGTGTATGCTACTCACTTTATTTTTAAAATACATTTTTCTCTGATTAGAATATGTATTGCCATATTCTTATAAAATACATTAAAAAGGAGTGTTAATAAAAATCACTTAAAACAAACATTGTTAGTATTTGTGTATATGTATTTACAGTTCTCCAAATAATTAGAAGAAAGCCAACAACAACTCAATCTCAGAATACTTATCTCAGTACCAATACTGTGAAAATTGTTTCTGCATATTTCATATGTATACGCATGGTCTTTTTAATCAACTTAATATTTTTATACACACAAGAATAATTAAGGCAAAGAAGGGCAGTGACAGACAGGGTGGCATTTCTGGTACCTTACCCAAGATTATGCTCTCTGCAGCCATGTGATCTGACTTTTGGGGGCAAGATTAATGTCATACTATTGAACATCTTCCACATAATTACTAATTTAAAAGCAAAACCTTAACTTTTGAGACTGCAAACAATGTTATCAGGAGAATCCACCATATTTTAACTTTTCATTTTAACTCCCTTTTTTAAAAAAATTAAGCACACCTCTTTTTCATTTTAACTAAAATAAATAAATAAATAAATAAATAAATAAATAAATAAACAGTCCTACTTAATTTTGCTCCATTAGCCCAAACTTGTTACACACTGCATATGAGAAAAAGCCCCTTTGCTCTTATAGTAAGAGCAGCCCTGGCTATCACCCTCTGGAGTCCCTCCCCTCTGTGAATGTGAGTCAGTAGAAGAAAACTGAAAACATTATCATGAAATAAAGTAAGAAGAAAACCTGGAAAGACAGAACTGATAGCTCACTTTAGCGTTCCGGAAGAGAAGTCATGTGTCATTGTCTCATTACTTGGGGCCCCTGAAAGCAGTCACTAGGACAAACTCAGGGTCTGTCCCACTCCTGTTTTCACACATAATTTATTAAATGCAACTGGATCGGGTGTGGTTAAGGCAAAATTCTTGTAGAGGCAACCTTACCCGGGAAGCCGGGGAAGACCTCAGAGTGTGGGTGTGAGTGGAGGGGTTATAGGCACAGAGTGAAGAAGAAACCATTTACTAGAGGGATGGAGTGCGCTGTCCTGCCCAAGTCACATGGTGAAGGGAAGGGAGAACTGAGCAAAGACCATTTTAGTGTGTCCTACAGAGCCTGTTACATCCGTGTTTTTTGTTTGTTTTGAATTGTCAGTTTTCTCCAGGGTGTTTTCATGCAATTGGCAAGCTATCTACACTCCTTTTGAACAATGCCCAACTAGACCTTCACCTCACAGAGAAGCTGTGTTGGGAACTTTCAAACACAAGCATCCAGAATCTTTCACTGGCTAACAACCAGCTTCTTGCAACCAGAGACACTACTTTTTCTGGACTGAAGCAAACAAATCTCACCTGGCTCGATCTTTCCTACAACAGTCTGCATGATATAGGTAACGATTCCTTCTCTTGGCTCCCACACCTCAGGTGCCTGTCTCTGGAGTACAATAATATACAACGTTTGTCTCCTCGCTCTTTTTATGGACTTTCCAACCTGAGGTTCCTGAATTTGAAGCGAGCATTTACTAAACAAAGTATTTCACTTACTTCACACCCCAAGATTGATGATTTCTCCTTTCAGTGGCTAAAATATTTGGAATATCTCAACATGGATGATAATAATATTCTGAGTACAAAAAGCAATATGTTCACAGGCTTAGTGAGTCTGAAATACTTAAGTCTTTCGAAAACTTTCACAAGCTTGCAAACTTTAACAAATGAAACGTTTTTGTCACTTGCTCATTCTCCTTTGCTCACACTCAATTTAACAAAAAATCACATCTCAAAAATAGCAAATGGTGCTTTCTCTTGGTTGGGCCAACTCAGGATACTGGATCTTGGCCTTAATGAAATTGAGCAAGAACTCACAGGCCAGGAGTGGAGAGGTCTGAGAAACATATTTGAGATTTACCTGTCCTATAACAAATACCTCCAACTGACCAGCAGCTCCTTCTCTTTGGTTCCCAGTCTCCAAAGACTGATGCTCAGGAGGGTGGCCCTTAAAAATGTGGAAATCTCCCCTTCACCTTTCCGCCCTCTTCGTAACTTGACTATTCTGGATTTAAGCAACAACAACATAGCCAACATAAATGAGGACTTGTTGGAGGGTCTTGAGAATCTAGAAATTCTGGATTTCCAGCACAACAACTTAGCAAGGCTCTGGAAGCATGCAAACCCTGGAGGTCCTGTTAATTTCCTGAAGGGCCTCTCTCACCTCCACATCCTGAACTTAGACTCTAATGGCTTTGATGAAATCCCCGTGGAGGCATTCAAGAACTTATTTGAACTAAAGAGCATCAATCTGGGACTGAATAATTTAAACATACTTCTACCATCTATTTTTGACGACCAGAGGTCTCTGAGGTCATTGAACCTTCAGAAGAACCTCATCACATCAGTTGAGAAGAATGTTTTTGGGCCAGCTTTTCAGAACTTGAGTAGTTTAGATATGCGCTTTAATCCATTCGATTGTACATGTGAAAGTATTGCCTGGTTCGTTAGCTGGATTAACCAGACCCATACTAACATCTCTGAGCTTTCCACTCATTACCTCTGCAACACTCCACCTCAATACCATGGCTTCCCAGTGATGCTGTTTGATACTTCATCCTGTAAAGACAGTGCCCCCTTTGAACTCCTTTTCATGATTAATACCATTGTACTCCTTATTTTTATGCTTATGGCATTGCTCATTCACTTTGAGGGTTGGAGGATATCTTTTTACTGGAATGTTTCAGTTCATCGGGTTCTTGGTTTCAAGGAAATCGAAGCGCAGACTGAACATTTTGAATATACAGCATACATAATTCATGCCCATAAAGACAGCGACTGGGTTTGGAAACACTTCTCCCCCATGGAAGAACAAGACCAATCTCTCAAATTTTGCCTAGAAGAAAGGGACTTTGAAGCAGGTGTCCTTGGACTTGAAGCAATCGTCAACAGCATCAAAAGAAGCAGAAAAATCATTTTTGTCATAACATACCATCTATTAAAAGACCCCCTGTGCAGAAGGTAGGTGAATTTTGTGAATGTTTAAGTCTGTACTTGTTTTTCAGCTGAAATTGCAAAATTACTACACTTACAATTCATAAAATTTTTAATAAAATTAAGGGGAAAATAACAATTTTCAGTGAAAATGCAAATAAATTCCACAAATAATTTTAGATTGTTAGGCTTTTAAATTTAAAGAACTATATGTTAGTGATCTAATTATTCATTTTAATGTTTTATTTAGATTCAAGGTACACCATGCAGTTCATCAAGCTATTGAGCAAAATCTGGATTCAATTATATTGATTTTTCTTCAGGATATCCCAGATTATAAACTAAACCATGCACTCTGTTTGCGAAGAGGAATGTTTAAATCTCGTTGCATCTTGAAATGGCCAGTTCAGAAAGAACGGATAAATGCCTTCCAACATAAATTGCAAGTAGCACTTGGGTCACGAAATTCAGCACATTAAATTTATTTGGAGATTAAGTTGATAAAGGGATAGATCCAATTTATAAAGGTGTATCATAAATCTGAGTTTTACTTGAAAATTTTATGTGTATTTATAGGTATAGATAGATGATGATATTGTATCATAGTTGAATCTAATTTTTTGACATATTTCTTATTTCAGGCCTCTTATCAACAACCGGTTTATTTATCCACTTCAAATAAATACTTGGACAGTTAAGAGCATCTTCTATTAATGAATTCACAGTTGATCTCTGAGTCTCAAAGAGGTTGTAAAATAGTCTTTACATAGGTAAAACTGAGAATTTTATAGGTATAATTTTTTTTTAAGATGGAGTTTTATTGTGTAACTTAGGCTGCCCTGGAAATTACTATTCTAGGGTCTGGCCTTGACATCATGAAATTACAGAGATCTACCTGCCTCTCTCCAGAGTGATGTTTTTAAAGGAATGCACCACTACACTCAGCTACGTGAGAGTTTACAATACTCACATTTGGTGACAGTTATAGAAGGAAAGACAATTGCTTTTATGATACAAGGTACTTCAGTGCTAATAAGAATAAAATATTTTTTTCAGTTGAAAAGGTTTGCATTTTATTTTGATGTTGATTTTGATAGCTTTTAACGTAGCTTTTAAATCTGCATACCCAAGAGCACAATATTTTCACTATCTCTATAGTGTAACAGGATCCTAGACTGTAACACAACTGATTTCATGATGGAAGTGTCATTTAGGTCATACAACTCAGTATGAAGATAGCACCATCAGCCAAGATGAAAATAAAGGCCTAATTCATCAGTCCACAGTTCTGGGGACATCTTTAAGTGTACTAACTTTCTTTTTGGCTTCTGTAGTTCTTAATTGAAGTATGTCAACACAGACTATGTTCTTTGTGCTTCAAACTCACTCTGAGAAAGGCTCCAGGCTACCTACACTGTGATCCCAAACACCCAGCATAGTCATTGGCTGGCTAATAAAAATTTCCTATTGGCTTAAACCCATGTCCAAGCAGTCTTTTCTAGTGGATATTACACTTGGTAAAATGATGATTTTATTACTTGGTAAAATAGATAATACAATAAATAGTTGTAGTTTCCTAATATTTATTAATTTATTTATTAATGTTTCTTTTGCAGGAGAATTTAAATAATTTTTTAACCATATTATAGAAAGGCTTGCTTCCTGAACACTGGTCAATAGATTGTCTTTGTGGAAAATAGCATTTCTTTTCCTGGGTCATAGACTTGGGAGGTGTCTTTGGTCAAATCACTTGGTCTCAGTAGGATTCTTGGACTCTTCATCCATGAAATTATAATGATATATAAAACCTCAGATAATTAGAGATGATTTTGATATAATAAGTTTTTAATATATCAAATACTCCATATGAATATATTATACCATGAGATGATAAACAATGGGTAACATAGCCCCTACTTAAAAAGCCATTAGATTATGTTTTATTCTTAATAAAAACAAACCCTTTAGCTTTGTTTTATGATAAAGAGAATAAACACCTTGGAAATTCACATAAAATACTGTTTGAAATATCTCTTGCTCTGGTACTTAAACATAGAGAGAGTATAAATGATCATGTTGAATTAGCATCTGCCTTGCTCACAGTGTCAGCCACCTTCCTCCACTGTTAGGCTCCTCTTTTTCTCACACTGTATCCTTTAGAGTGAGCTGACTTTGGAAACCCCACATGCCATGTTAGAAGACAGAACAACAATGGTGACCAGGAGAGAGGTGAATAGGTGGCAGAAGGCTCTAACAGAGCGGTATTTGCTCTAGGCTGTGAATAGGGGGTACCTTCCAGAAGCAGACAAGACAAAGAATTGGGAAATAGCCTCCTTACTTAGGGTTGCATACCTACAAAAGTCACTTGTAATTGTGCCCCAAGGCAACTTTGTGTAGTCTCCTCCATTTGTCTTGTTTATTCAGTTTTTAAAATCAGTAAGAACTTAATGTAAACTTGTATTTTGTGTTAAAGAACCATACTATTGGATGGTTTTCCTGAAATTGTTTCAGCATTAGATTTGGGGAGCCTTTCTAGCAGTCACTTGTGTCTATTTTTCCCTTGGATGTACCTCTCTCTCTCTCTGCTGTGTGTGTGTGTGTGTGTGTGTGTGTGTGTGTGTGTGTGTGTGTGTGTGTGTAGGAATGGCATTGTGCTTCAAGGTAATCTTGGATGTTCCCTTGCTGCCTGTTTAAGCAATCTACAAGGCGTCTTGGATCCTTCTAATCAAGAATAGCATTATTATATTACACCATGATATGCTTCTTAGTAAGTGAATGTCTTCCATGCTTCCAAAGCAAGCAATATGAGGGAAAATTGACTCATATATATGTACATATCTCTAAATATTTTCATATCCACACATATCTAATATGTATATTAAATTAACTAATCTGTATGTAAAAACAAACAGTTCATTTTGGTGTCTCCAACTCTAATTCATTATCACATTGATCATCTTAATCTTCACTTTGCTTTTCTGTGGCCATCCACACAGATCACTGTTGCTGTACTTACTCATGCAATTCTATATATACCAGTATCAGAACTGTTAACCCACATTTGGAAAGCAATATTTACAGCTACAGTAAAATGCTTACATGCATCATCTTTTGCATTAGTTTACTGTAGTAAGATATCCACCCTGCCCACACCTGTTGCACTGACCACACCCATTGGGGCGTGGGGACAAGTGTGGGTGTGACCTGGGGGAACTCTCTTATTTCCTGGTCAGAGACAGAGAGTATCTGGAGGCATCCTTGTGACAGGAACCTGCAGCGATTATCTGTCTCCAGTGTAAGTGATTTCTCCCCGAATAAATACATCAGCCTATCATTTCCCAGATTATTATTTACCACACTATGGTTTATATTCTGTTTTCCAAATTGCTTTAGGCAGCATTTCCCCCTCCCTCCCTTCAACGAGGTTAATATATTCTTTTGTAATATAGTTAAATTCTGTTGTCACAGTTTGCATTCTACCCTGTGATCCCTGGATCTCTGGAATTGTTTTGGCTTGCTTGCATATACAAAATCTTATTCTTTGTGTGGTAAAGTCTTATGGGTTTTGTCAAATGGATAACATATTAAGATTTATCACTTTGCAATCTTATAGGATAGTTTTCTCACCCTAAAACATGCCCTATGAATTATCATTAAAAGGGGCTAAAGCACTAGCTTAGTGGTTAAGGGTGCTCGCTGCTCTTTCAGAGGACCTGAATTTGGTTCTCAGCCCATAGGTCAGGTGGCTTTCAACCACCTACAACTTCATCTGCAAGTGATGTGATGTCCTCTTCTGGTCTCTGAGGACATCCACACACAGACACATATAGACATACAAATAAATAAAATTTTATTTGGCTTCTCTTGGAACTCTTACCAATTATGGCCTATTCACTAATTGAAGGTCATACTGTATAGCTAAAACTGCTGAGTTAATTGACTTATTTGGAGCATTGTCATTTGCTGAATTTAATGAGTAACTTGATGACATATTCAGGTACATAGCTGAGTTTAGCATGCTTGCCGTAAGCAGTATGAACAGTATCAAGGCATACTACATGGCAGACAGAAAGCAGCAACTGCATGGCAAACAAAGGCTGACACAACAGAGCTACATCACAGCAGAATATCACATGACAACTGGAAACCACAGAGACTGACATGGCCAATGGAGATGACTGAAGGCTAACTCATCTCTCTCTTTCTCTGAGGAAACCTCATCCCTTATCCCTTATCAACTCCAAGTTCTGAAGGAGTCTATACAGTCTGAGCCTACAGCCACCATCTCCATCACGTAACCTTATGGAGAAATATTTTTAATTTTCATAGTATCCATCACTATTTCTTGTTAACATGTAATTCTACAGCATATAGGTAAGATTTGCTTTTATCTGCAATAGCCTCCTCTATTAGGGCATCATAAAATAAGCATAATACTTCTTAAACATAACAAATATAACTGCTCCTCTTGGTAATATTGACTGTGCTGTCAGTATGCTTTCTTTACTCTTCATCAACTTATAGGAGACAGGTAACATTTTTGCTTTTATTTTCTTGTCTACTTTAGGATGGTAGATCAAATGGATACATTTAAACGGAATTCAAATATAATTTTTTAAACTGTTGCTTAATATTTAATATGTTAAAACACACAGAGTGATATGTTTAAACAAATACAAATAAAACTAAAAAAATAAATGTGGAAACTCTGACTTGTATTTGATCCACACAGGAAGCAACATCCTAAACATCTGTACAGTGCCCTTTGTAATTGTTCTCAGGAGGAGTCTTCATCCCTTGGGTTTAAGATAAAGGGACTGAAGGAAGGATGTTTGTCTGACCTCCTATTCAGTTTCCATAGAGGACTTGTCATGTCTAATATTCTCAGGTTCCCACCAAGCAATCTACTCACTCCATCTTCTTATTTGCAAAACTAAACTCACCTGGATTTATGTAGAGTTTAAAATAAATCCAGGTATTTAGCTTTTGCATAAAAATGATATCCTTTTCAATTGGGCTTTTGTTTAAAAAAAATAAATTTGTGAGTGAAGATGAGACCACTTCAATGCCTTTCCTTTATTAATGTCTCATCATTTAGGCAACACCTTAGGTTGCTTATAAAAGAGACATCTTAGTAAATGATGCTGGCCATTAGAAGACATATACAAAAGTGTCCTATAGTCTCTAGACATGGGAAATAGGTGAGTAGTGTCTCAACCTAGGGTCAAGGACCAGGAATCAACTTCCAGCCAATCTCTCCTCCTCCTCCTCCTTCTCTCTCTCTCTCTCTCTCTCTCTCTCTCTCTCTCTCTCTCTTTCTTGCTCTCTCACTCTCTCCCCCCTCTCTCTCTTTTCTTTAGTTGTCTTCTCCAGAAATTCTGGGAAGCAAAAGACTTCATTACTGGTTAAGTTTTTAGAGCAAGAATATTTTAGCAGTGTTAAGTTGTTCCAGTCAAAGATAACGAGGATCCTCCATAGAGCTGAATAAATTCTGATTCTACTCATTGCAGAAAGAAAGAAAGCACATTGTGTGGAAACCTCCCTACATTATTTACTCTTCTCATTGCCACAACAAAATATCTGGTAGCATCAGCTTAAGGATGGCAGGGTTTATTATGGCTGGGGATGGGGATATACAGTCCATCATAATGGAGAGGACACAGAGGCAGGGGTATGTAGCTGCTAGTTTCATTGTATCCAGTCAGAAATCAGAGAGACATGGATACTGGTATTCAGTTTACTTTACCCTTTTTACCATTTTATTTAGTGAGGACTTTGGGTCAGTGTCAGTCACCTTCGGATAAGTGTCACACATTCAGGGTGCAGTTTCCTTATTGAGTTACATCTTTCTAACCCAAAAGACAAGCCCAGAAGTGTGTCTTGTGGGTGATTGCAAATCTAGTTAAATTGGCATTAGGTCCTACTCAGTAAGAAGGTGTTGGAAAGAACCTAGTATTAGAGTAGGGCTTGAGTAGAGAGGAGAGCCCACTGTATTTTGAGAGTGGTACAGTGACCTTTTTGTCTGTACTAAGAATTTATGAAGTGTTTGGGATGTATTTACAAGACAGAATAAGTGTGCCGGATGTTGGTAAATATCTTTTATGTCCAATAGCATAATAAACAGCTTATCCTTGGGTACCAAGCTAGCTTTGGATTACTCAGGGGCTTCTTATAGTGAATACTTTGTTGCAAGTGTCAGAAAATCAAGAGTTGTTTTGATCAAGGTAGATGGTGTGTAGTACATCCAAGCTAGGAAAGTACAGGTATTTAGTGTTCAAAGATGGCTGGAATGCAAAAGAGATGGTACACATCTTTAATCCCAGCACTTGGGAGGCAGAAACAAGGAGACCACTATGACTTTGAAGACAACCTACTTTACAGTATAGCAAGTTCCAGATGAGCCCAGGGTTATAAACAGGACCCTGTCTCAAGAGGGAAAAAAGTGGATAGAAGTAGAGGCTCAATACCACCTCATGTAGACTTACTTTTCAATCTGTGTTGGTGTCACTGATGGGTACCTCTGGGATCATGGATAACCAGTGTTGAGATAACAAAATATCTGAGGCTTGATAATTTTTTTTTTAGTATAGTATTTCATTGGCTCATTGAGAATTTCATAAGTGATAGTTATACTTGGTTGCCAACTTGGCTATATCTAGAATGAACTATAATCCAGAAGTGGAGGATGGAGGGTGCAGTTTTGAATTCTACCTGTTTTTTAGGAGGATGGAAAGTTAGACTTTAACGTTGGTCAAAAATGAGACACACACTCTTTTTAGTGCAAGGAACCACCAAACCCTGGCTATACTTTACCTTGGCTATGTGACTTTGGGAGCTCTGGACTCTGGGACCATGCCCCACCCCCATCTCCTACCGCTGAGCTGTTCTGCTCAGCCTGTTTTGGCAGAAAACGATCTCAAGTGGGAAAAACACTAAGCCAAGTGAGATTGCCCTTCCTTGGAGAAACTGTTTTCAAAGCAGTTGTAGGAAACACAGTCCCTATAGACTTGGCTGATAACAGTTCAACCTGGCAGCTCAGTGCATCTTCAATCTCTTCTGATGTGATCCATCTCAGGTGGCTTATGTGACACTATGTGTCCTTGAAGTTTGTTCTCTTCTATCCTATCCCTAGAGGACAGTGGATCTAGCAGGATGGCCCCATCTCCACATACTCTCTTGCTAGGGATACTGGTGATGTCTCAACACACAAAGAAAGAATAGAAAAGAGATGATATTTAAGGGGTGCTCCAAGTGTTGGAAACCAGCAGTCTGCTAACCCTGCCACTTAATGATGGGCAGGACAGGCATTGCCATGTCATCACAATGGGCGGGACAGGCATGGTCATGTCATTGCTATGTCACTCATTAGTCACTCATCACGGACCTGCATAGGGGACTCAGTTATGCTCAAGTTTCCCTTTTTAAGCAAGCATGCTCCCCCCTCTCCTGCTTTCAGTTAGCCACCAGCTACCCCTCTCATCTTCTCTCCCCCTCTCTCCTCTTCTGTTCTCGGTGCCTCTATGTCTCTTCCCTTCTCCCTCACTCCCCTTTCTAAATAAACTCCTCATTTAAGCTCTATCTGCCTGGCATGTTATTCCCTCCTGCTCTTCACCCTCACAGGCTATGCAACCTGCTATGCTCTCCCACGTGGTCCCTTACCTTGGGACCCCACTCACTTGGGACCCTCACTCCCTGCCCCTTCTTCAGCCTTTATTCTTATAACTGTAACAAAAGAACAACACCAAGACTGTGCCCAAGGTATCAGGTTTCCTGCTGGTCATGGCATAGTGGATTTTGGACAGTGTACCTTTGAATACATTACAGAAGAGTCATAGCACACATTTCAAACTTTAAAGATAGAATCCACCATCCTTTTATTTTTCTTACTTCAATTTATTTACTTTCAATAAATCTCTTTTCTTACATTTTCTATTTTTTCTAGATTTACTTGTGGCCATCTGGAGTCATGCTGCTATGGCTTGGGTGTGTTTCCTAAGAGTTTAAGTATTCAGAAACTTGCTCCACAATGGAATAGTATTAAGAGATTCAGTGACACATTTAAGGGATAGATCCTGGCAGAAGGTCATTGGGTCAGGCTTTCAAAAGGGACTATAGTTCTTATATGACCCTTTTGTGGGTGTTTATAGAGGATATTTATAAAATAAGCAACAAGACAATCTCCTTGTGCTGTCTGCTGCCTGGCTTGAAAAGAGAGCCCTTCCTCCACAAATGCTCTTCCATTCACCATTTTCATGAGGCAAGTACCTCCACCATGCTATTTGGACTCTCAATCTTCAAAACCATGAGTAAAATAAACCTTTTTCCTATAAAATGATCCCATCTCAGTTAACTGACATTTGAGAAAGTCCTGGAAGAGACAAAGCAAAAACAGGCATAGCAGCTATTACTCTTTTGTTTTATGGCCTCACAGAAATCCTTTTATGCCATGGCCAATATCATCCAGAACTGTGTTAGTTCAGTTTTAGTAGACTTAGTGACAGCATTTGAAAGGATGAAGAAATGCTCTTTTTATGAGTGATGTGTGCAGAGAATGATGGAAGCTGTGAATTAGTGGTTTCCCTTTCGTTCAATAATAATAGACTGTCAGCTACCCACGGTTTAAGTAACAATGTTCCTCAAGAGAAGGACCATCTCACTTGGCTCAGTGTTTATATTGTTAAGTTTTCTTTGGTGCACCAGACTGAATGCATCTTGAAGTTGCTTTCATTGTGGCAGACACCACTTATTTCCCACACAATGGCCATCTCTCTCTTGCTCTGTGATGCTCATACTGTTGAACTGGCAATCTGAGCAGTGGTGGGGTTCCCCTCTGATGCTAGAGGATGCAGCTGGTCATGTTAATTCTCTTTGCTGATCATTAGTTCAGGACAGCCTCTGATCTAGTTCTAGCCAAAGGGGCCTGAATGGAAGTTAATTTAAGAAACTTCTGGAAACTATTCTGTTCCTCAAAAGACAGTGTGAACTAAAACTTCCCCATACCTTCAATGTAGCTATTTAGAAAAAGGTGGCTGGTGTCATAACAACTTGACAGTGTGGGAATGAAAAGGAGAGAAAGACCTGGAGTCTCTGATGACATGGATAACTGTGGTGATTTTTTGTTTATGACTTAACAAATAAAGCTTGCCTGAAGATCAGAGTGCAAAGCTAGCCACACTAGTCAGCCTTAGAGGCCAGGCAGTGGTGGCACACACCTTTAATCCCAGCAGCCATGCTAGTTAGCCATAGAAACTGGGCCATGGTGGTGAACACCTCAAATCTCAGCACTAGAGAGGAATATAAGCCTGGTAGAGACAGAAGTACAGTGTATTCAGTCTACCGTTGCGATGACTACAGGACACTCATTTTGGTATGAGTCTTGGTAGAGGTAAGAACTCTCTAGTGGTTGGCTGCTTTGCTTTTCTGATCTTCAGCTTGAACCCCAATATCTGTCTCTGGGTTATTATTCGTGCTAAAGATAACTTACTTCAACAATCCCAAGAACAACAAATGAAAAGTTTCCTGTCCTGTGAGAAAATTGAGTATCACGGTGCTCAGAGCTGTGCCAATAAAGATTTTCTCTATGATGTGGGACTTAGTGCACCTGATTGCTCACTGGTCTTGTCCTTCATCTTTTCTACTACACTATATCTACTGTGGCATTCTGCATATATTATTGTGATCCACAAATAACCTCTATCTTAATGCTGTTGTTGATGACCCTACATGCGTTCTTTTCTTGTTATTCTAATATTTTTCTCTTAGTAGAACACATAACCTTTAATTGAATATTAAGAAAATTATCCCATGGCATTGAAAAAGTTTACATTTGTTATATTAATCATGGAAAACAAATAGACACATCCACTGAAAGCAACCAAGTTGAACAAAAATGAATCAACTTAGAAGTCAATATAGCTATATATCCTAACAGTTCTTTGTTTTGGAGGATTATTCAATGTAACCTGGTGTCACAAAGAAAAATTAACTGATTAAAAGCAGTGAGCTTGCTACCCACTAATCTCCATCTAATGATCTCTACTCCATAAAGAAATGTAACAAGATGCCCCTATTTGAGATGGGTACTTAACAAAATAATTACTCTCATTTGTTTTAATTAAATGTCAAACTTCCAGAACATTAAATTTCTTCCTAAAAATATTGTTGTAGTTTCCTAATACTTTCTCAGTGCCATAGCTGAGCATCAGAAGAAAAATAAAACCAACACTTTGGACATTCCTAATAGCCTGTCTAAAATGAGTATAGTCCCAGTACATGAATGATTTACTTTCATTGCATTATTCTTGAAATAATGGCTTCAGGAGGAGCATCATGGTCCATCACCTAAGGCTCACATCATGAAAACTGCATGCTGCTGGTAATTAAGGATTAGCCTGGTAGCATCTCACATCTGTCTGAAAAGCTGTTGATGGATGAACAATGGGTGTAAAAGACCCAGCATCTTGCTGAGAAGGGTTTGCAATGCTGGCAATTATAGATCATTTTCCGAAAGCAGTATCTGCAAACAAAAGGATCAATCATTCCTTCATTGTCCCTTTTTTACGAGCCTAGCTCTTCAGAAAATTAGTTAACTGATAATGGTACTTCCTACAATGCCACCTCCCTTTCAGTCACTTTCTCTATGGATCAGAGACAATAGTTACCATCACTTGAATTGATAGACACATGTTTAGAGCCTGTATGGCCACTGAAATACTATTCTAGAATTGCAAGTAAAATAATGTGGTTGTGTGGGGCTCCTTTTCAATTAATTCATACCTTAACCATTTCCTATGGCTATCAAAATAAATTGCCACAACTGGATGGCTTAAAATTAGCACACTTCAGCAGGCTACACATCCTATACTGAACATGTGCAAAGCTGCAATCCCTAGGAAACCTACAAGTCAGACTTTTTCTCTCCTTCTTCCACTCTGGACAGTAATTTTCAGCTGTGGGGTTCCACACCTCTGTCACCACAGGACTGGGGAGTTCTTCCATGTCAGTGTTCTCAAGACCTTTTCTTAGAACACATCACCCTATTTGATTAGGGACCATGCAAATGACCTCATCTGAACTTGATTGTACTACAATCCAGTCACCCAGTCTTTTGTCTTATGGCTTCAGCTGAGATCAACTGTGATCAAAATAAATAAATAAGTAAAAACATTACTGTAGTATAGATAGGATATATATATATATATATATATATATATATATATATATATAGAGAGAGAGAGAGAGAGAGAGAGAGAGGAGACACAGAGAGACAGAGAGAGGGCTTATACCGTCACCCACAACATATCATAGACAAGAAACTGGTTTTTGTTTGTTTTTCTGTACTTCAAGAAGAACTTGTCTCTCAGTGCTTAATGAATCTTGAAATTTGATAAAAGTGCATCTGACATGTTTATTTGTGGGGTTGGAGGCAGTAAAAAGACCATAACTGGTTTTCAATATGATAAGCACAAAATGACTTACCTGTGGAGAAACGTAAAGCCTGACACTCTTTGAGAAGAAATACCCTGACAGGTCCATGTGCTGAAGGTTTGGCCCTCAGTAGAGAGTGCTGCTTTGGCAGCTATTTGAAATTTAGGAGGTGGAGCCTACCTGAATGAAGTGGGTTTCTGCTAGCATGCCTTTAGAAGTTGTACCTTGCTAGGACCCCTTTGAATTTCTGTATCTTGCTACGAAGAAGCAGTGCCATTCTTCCAAATGCTTCTATAGATGCCTCATCTTAGGCCAAAGTGATAAGACTAGAGCAATGATAACCACCTCTGACATTGTGGGCCAAAATAGTATTCCCCTCCTTTAAAGTACTTAAAATTGTCATAGTGACAAGCAAAGAAGCAAAGCAGACTACCAAGTATAAAAAACATGGCTCAGAATCCCATTTGTTATCTTGCTAAAGACTAAAGTATATAGAGGTCAAAGCTGAACACTCATTATCAGTGAATAAAGCCTGTCCATTGCTTTTGCAAAACATTTACTTAACACAGACCTCACCCTGCTGCAGGTGTACCACATATTGTTTTCCTGATGTCTCCAAAGAGGAACAGAAAATAATCTTGGAGTAAGGGGGGTAGACCCTGTTTCAAGCATATTCTTTAATTCATCTTCTTGCTCACTCTCCCTACAGTGAAAAACCAGTTATGAGCACAATACATTTAACCTTGTCAGACTGAATGAGTTCCAGGACATTCTAGAATTGATGCTTATGCTTGCAGGGATTGATTATGCCCGATGTCCTAGCTCTGGGGCATTCTGAAGCTGTAAGGATGGTGGAGAAATTTGAAACTGTTTCTTTAAGGCTGGAGTCAAGGAGGGGAGCTGGTGTTTCTATTGTGGATGCAGCCCAGGCTACAGTCTGGAGTCCAATTAGCAGAGAGCTTAACAGGGGGTTTTGTTTAGCTTAGCAACCGTGCTGCCCCAGGGGCCAGTCAGGGAGGGAATCTCCAGTGAGCTCAGGCCATAATCTGTGCACCAAACACTAGACCTTTTTTTTTATCTCCATGACCCTGGTCCCTTAGGGGGTCTCACTATACTGTGGGACAGGAAGGATTGTTCCTTGCAAAGGGTGGCCCGTGTCTCCTTGGTCATAATTTCAGCAATCTGTGGATCCACTGGGGAGTCTGTCAGACCTGTGAGGAGCTAAACAGGTTTCTGTAGTGGAGAAAAAAGCCTCAAGGACTCTGTGTGCTAGGACCCCAGGATCCAGCTCCAGGGCCGCCTGGTCCAGATCGCTGCAGGTGGTGGTGGATGGAGCCCTGCAGCCCAGCTTCTGGCGTCCTTGACCTCCAGGTGGTGGCAGCGACGGTAGTCTCTCCAGGACCGAGGCATGAAGGTCGCTGTGTTGGACCTGGGATCTCTCTTTGCCAAGATCTTCAAGACCTCAGCATCCCCTGCGGTCCCCAGCCACCCTGGAGGCTCGATGGCTCCAGGATCAGTGTCCTCCACATCGCATAGCAGGGCTGAGACCCCAACTTTGCTCCCATCGCTGCCTCCAGACACTACAGCTTCACGGGAGCCCTCCACTCCTCTGCACCCTGCCTTGCACCTCAGAAGCTCCTCAGCCACCCGCAGGGTGGAAGCAGCAGGGTGCCCGGGGTCTCTGCCCAACAGCTCTGGAGCATCCAGAGTACCACCCCTGGCCTCCTGTAGCAGCTCTGCAGGCTCCGGCTCCTTGACATCAGTGGCTTTGCCCACCCCAAGTACTGTCTGGGCGACCCTGCCCTCTGTCACCAAACCCGTGGGCAGCAATGGCAGTGCAACCTCTAGTCCAAGGAACCCTCACCAGTCGCCAGGTCCTGGAGAGCGAGAACCCAGTTCGTGGATGGCTCCAGGGCCTGTCCCCAAAACACTATTCTTCACCCTGCCTGACATCGGGGAGGAGTGGGCCTCTGGCAGTGACTCCCAGGATGACCCAGAAGGGTGAGTCCCAGTCTGTCGATCTCGATTCCTACCCTCTGCCTGCCAAGTTCATCTCTGCCCACTCTTAGGCCGACTTTTACAACACAGACTATGAGAAACTTTTCTGTAACATTCTCAAGAGTAAACTTCTGTTAATCTGGGGAGAAGAGAGGAGGGACAGGACAGCATGCTAGGTCTCTGCTACCCTAAGCATTGAAATCTAGATAGTGAGCCGGGTTTTCCCTGGGGCTTTCTTTCAGCAACAGTCTTTGTGACAGAATACTTGAAGTACAAGGGTGACTGAATATGCAACATAGCAGCAATGGTTTGGTTTTAAGAAATGGCTAAACAGCCAAAGTCTTTCTGATCCCAAGTGAAATGGCTTTCTTTTCAGTGACATCTAGTTAATTTACATATGCATCGAATCATCAGATACAAAGGAGATCCCTGATGCTTAGGATTATGTCTCCCAGAGGTCTTGAATTCCCTCTTGGGGCCCTGTGTTACATCACAAACATGGGCTGACTTCACCTGAATGGGGATTGGAGACTACTTTCATTAGTGAATGTGCTCTCCCCCCCCCCAGTCCTTCTCTCCTTCCCACACATTTTAAAACAAAAAGGGCAATAAACACATCATCCTTACAAAAAAAAGTTCCTAGACTGTAGAATGACAGTGGGTTCTAGTTTTTAGTAAGAAGCGCATATTCTCTATCATTAAGTGTATACATTTTTTTTTTCTTTTTGAATGCTTACAGAAGAAAGATGAAATGGTCAAAGGCAGATCCGGGCAGCCCACTTTCAGACTTCAGACAGGTTTCAGCATGAACAGTTGGGTGACATAGCTCAGCCATTTGCACCATCACCCAACAAATCCCGACTGAAAGAGACTTGTTTGAAGACTGATTCTAATTCATTCACAGTGTAAATAGGTATAGTTTTACAAAAGTGCCTGATATCCTCATCAGTGCTCAAGCTGGGAATTGGGTAGTAGTAAGTTAAATTAAGCCATTTGTTTGAAATAGTATGTTACAAAATTTGCTTATCAACCAGTTACTTCCTGCCCCCACCCCCAAAAAAGGGAAAATCAATTGCATTTGGAAAGCTGCTCCAATTACCTAAGGAAGTAAGCCTTTGTTATTAGCAACTGGTCCTTAACAGTTATACAATTAATGTTTTATGAGCAAACAGATCTACTCAATGACCTTAAACTCTAGGCTCTATGCTTTTAGCAAACACACCCTGGAACAGGCAGAATAAACAGGAAAGGAAATGCCATTAACCTTGATTCGTGCACCTACCAGTACATGTTTGCATTTTCCAAAACCTTTACAATAATTATTTCTTTAAAATAACTGCATTTCATGTTACTTGCAGAAGTTAGTCTGCATTAGCAAATACATTCAGTTTTATTGATAGAGAAGAAGTTGAGTTTTAGTTGCTTCCAGGAATAAAATGGTTTGGAGGGGTGTTTTTTCAAATTCCCTAATGATGACCTATACTTTAGAGCTGAAGCCAAAGGTCAATGGAGGCAGGCCAGCCTAAGTGTATAATTTCCTCTGTAGGTATAAAATTGCTTCTTTTCATCACAAACAGTTCTTTTCTCAGTAAAAGGCAGAAACAAAGAGGAGCAGGGTGATGCATTATATATTTTCCTTTAAACTATTTGTAATATGGAATAAGTACACACTATCAGAAAATGAATTTAGATTATCTCCTTGCCAGCTCACCTGTCAGTAGATAGTCACTGCTATTGGTCTGCTTGGTTAATGTTAAATGTTAATGCTTAATTTTCAAAAGCCAATGGACATGGGAAGAGAGACATGGTTAATGTGGAATTATGAGGGGGAAAGTGTGACTAGAGAGAATTGTGAACACATCCCTGAGGGACAAAAATTCAATTTTAAAACCATAGCACTCGGTTATAGAAGAAAATCTGAAATAACAGTTTAGATAGGTAAGGAGAGAAAATCTCACACAGAGAAATAAAGTGAAAAGGTCAGAGAGCAGAGCAACACAGAAGACAGGTAGGTAGATGATAGATGAATAACAGACAATAGGTAGATAGGCAGTAGATATATAGATAGGTGATATATACACATATAGATAGAGATGACAGATAGATAGATAGATTAGATAGATAATTGGCAGGTAAGTAGATAGTGCTACATTTGAATCAAGGTGGAAGAAACTAAGTTTTCTTTGTCTTGTTGTCTCATATCCCTGGATACAAACTGCAAAACTTTTGATGTTCTCCTTCACCTCCCTGTACATTTCCCTCTATACTGCATCCTATTTGCCCATTTTCTACTAGCCCTTCACTGCTTCATTTTGTACTTCTGGTTCCCTGTAAAGGCCTTATTGATTTCTTCTGAAAATGAAAGAATTTCTAGCAATTTATATAATAGTTATATTACTATTTAATACCATGAAAGAAGTGTATCTCCTATCCTTGGATCAATCTCTGAATTTTTAGGAAAAATACAGAATGCTAGTCATTACCCACCTTTTATACAGAAATTGTCTATTCTCAACCCGTACTGTGACTCAGTAATATTTTACTGATAGTACCATGATGCTTATAGCAACTCATGATCATGAAGGCATTTAGTAAAACACATTAAATATAAAACACATTAAATGAATTAATAAAAATATCTTCTTCCTCTTATGGTTCACTTTCATGAGTTCTTAATCCCAAAGAACCAAAAGCAATTTAATTGTCCTTCTGTAGCAATGATTGTTCTTGGGACTTTTTGTTTTGTTGTCTTGGTATTTTCTCAGAGTAATGCTTTCTCCTGAAACTTGTTATTTCCTCAGGCATGACTCCTGAACTCAGTCAACATGTGTTGAGTGGCTATTACATTCTGTTAGAGTCATATGACCATGACTTTCATTAAAACTTTTCATTAAAATTCATAATCTTGGGCTAGAGAAATAATCTGGTAAAGTATTTGCCACACAAATTCAAGGACCTCCATCCCCATAAAACATGTTATGCACATAAAATAAGTTGGGGTGGTGCATGTGTTTGTAATCCCAACACTGTGGAAGTGAACACTAAAAAACAACTGGTCTTTACTGATAGCCAGCCCAGCTGTATCAGTGAGCTGCAGGCCAATGAAAGGCCCTGTCTCCATAAACAATATGGACAGAGTCCTTTGGCCTCTACAAGCACACACATACACATACACGTACAAATACACATGTGCACACACACATACACACTTGCATGCACAAACCTGCACACACCCTTGTATGCACACACATGCATGCATATACATACATACATACATGTATGCACACACATATACAAACACAAACTTACATGATTTTCAACATATAACTTTAAAATGCAAAACAGTTTTCTTCTTACTGCTTAAGCAGTAGCTGGTATTAACTTTAAATTGTTTTCCTTGTTATTTTATTTTAAAGCTTAAAACTCTGAGTGGTTAGTCTGCTATTACCTTGAAAGAGCAAGTTTAGGTTTTTTACTATGTTAACAGTCTGCATACATGGCATGGTATGTAAACACCCATGTGATACAGGACTGAGGTCCTTTCAAGTTGAATAGTAATGATTCACCTATATTAGAGTAAGTTTCAGTGTAAATATTGAAGTCAGACTGAAATTGATTCAAATCCAATTCTATAGTGTATTTTTTAATGGCAGCCCAACAATGCTGACAGCTGTTCACTCCACTCAACTCACTTTTTCTTCCATTAAACTGGAAATAATAACCTCCAGTCAAAGATATTGTAGGGGTTAAAAGAGACAACATATAAGAGTCCCTAGTCCGGTGTCAGCATTTACAGGTGAAGGCTTCCCTGTCTATGGAGCTTGGGCCCCTCAAGCATGCACATGAATACTGCTGGCACTTCGGGACATTATTCTCATTTTCTCATTTGCTCATCCCTGTCTCTGGCCTCTTTTGGTTGTCTCGGACCTGTCTCACTTCTTGACACCCCCTGACACAGACACACTCTATAAACAGCAATTACTATTATTCTAGAATGTTTAGTATTCTGATTCTGCATACAGTATTTATCGCACACAGCATCCTTTGTACAGAGTAGAGGTGATTTTTTTTGTTTTTGCTATGATCTTCAGTTAAAGTTAATGTGTTGTTTTCCAAATATGAACTGTCAACAAATACCTGTTCTATATTAGATCTGCAGGGAGATAGACTTGAATTGTCAGAATACAAAACAGATAAATAATTCAGAAGAGGCTTTGACTGAACCTCCAAGAGCACAGAGCCAAGGCAAGAGAGGTGCTCATAAATCAACCTGCAGGGCAAGGAAATTGTTAGGGGCTGAATTCTTAAAAAAAAAAATCAAAATTGGGGTATATATTTATATATTTACTTAGGATTTGGGAGAACACTCTAGAAGACTAGAGCTGTGAGACAAAGTATCGAGATGAAAAATAACATATCATGGGAAGAGATAGCATTACTAAGAGCCAGCTTTTGTAAGGAGTAAGGAGTATAGAGAGAAACTAGGGGAGACCCTTGGCTACAAGCTTGTGTTCAGTTAACATGGGAAGAGTGACTGAATATGTTCACGCAGAAAAGTGGCACCTGCAGACCCACAGTGTCCAGAGATATGGGAGGGAAGAACTTTCAAAAGACCACAAGGCAGACCAGAGAGATAGCTCATTGGGTAAGCACACTCAGCACCCAAGCCTGAGGAGCAGAGTTCTCATCCTAGGACCTATGAAGAAAAGCCAGGACCAGGGCAGATACAGAAGGATGGCAGGGACTTGCTGGCTGCTAGTTTGAGACAGTGAAAGACTCCATCCCAAGACAAGAAGACAGACGATAGGATACTAGTCACACATTTGTGCACACCATACCCACAACACACAGACACATGGAGAAGAAGGAAGAAGCCATTGCCAACACTGAAAGGGATAGGAATCTGGGCAGAGATATAAAGACTTCAGTATGACAAATATTACATGACCTGTGACAGAAGAAAAAACAAGGGAAGCTAGGGTAAAAACTGATGATACCTTCCTGTTCTGGAGGAGAATGTCATTAACAATAAGGTGGTGAACACAGAAGTGAGTCTATCAAGAAGAGGGGGATTCATTTTGTGATAGATCTTAAAGTATTAGGTAAATATCTAGACAAGCTGGGAATTTAAGAGAAATTTGGAAGAGAGGTAGGTCTAGGTATATAGATAGCCTTCCAAGTAGCTGATGATGAACACACAGAGATTATAAATTATATAACAGTTACATCATATTACACAGATTACTCAATATACTTTATTTTTATCTCTGGACATTTTAAGATCTTTTAAATTGAGAAATATATGTGTTTCCCCATCTTGCTTGACCAATATTTCTCTAGTTACTTTTGTCCGCAAAAACACACAAAGAAAGGCAATTATAAACTTCACAGCAACTAACAAAGTAATTTTTATTGATCCTAAAAATGAAATATTTAAGATCATGTTTTACATCTTTTTACCACCTTATTTTCACACATTCATTTGCTACATTCTTAAGGTATCTGCAATTAATTGGAAACATTTTTTTAAATGGCCAAGTACTAGAGATAATTTGAGGCGAGTTTAAGGTAGCCTTTGCTAGATACATATTTTACTGTGCCAACAAAAATTTCAAGATATCAAGAAAAATGCAGCTAAGTGATTTATACTTTGCTTTCTTGGAACGCAGGAGAATGAGTAGTCAAAGTATACCCTACACTTAAAGATGAGGTTTTCTAAATTGTTCAGATAACCTGATATTGAGGATGCTCAGCCATGGGAATACAGATGTCAGCCAAGAACACAGAGGAAGGAATTACTGATACTCTATGCTTTGCTTGGAGCTGATACTGTAAATTAACAGCCTTTTCCTATCAGTTACCATTACTCATTCTCAGCCCTCAATGGCAGTTTCTCTTATAGGTCAGAGCCTACCCAAATAATTTCAACCAAAGAAAATATTTGACTGAAAACTTATACACAGGTGATTTCTTGTGCTGTTACAAATGTGCAGTCTGTCTCTGGGGAGAGTCTCTTACCTAAAACTAGTGGATAATTCTTATCTTGAGTCTCCTAGGAAACAACTATGTCACAAGGAGGAGATCATTGGCTTTGGGCCATATGAGGGGATTTTCCCATGGCTTAAATTTAATTTGTAGTTGAAATTAAGGTGCTGCCAAAGTGTGGGAACTAAATGCTGGTGTCTGGGATCATCCTTGCCTTTGTCTAAACTGGAGCCATGTTCTGCTATGTTACATGGGACCAGGAGATTTATGAAGAGGAGAAAACCCACTTGTCATCTGATGTCCAAAGTCATCATTGGATTCAGGGGCACATCCTTCACCCGTATGAGCTCACAAAAGCCCATCATGTTAGAGGTATATTCCCCTTGCCTCTGCAGCATTCCTGGGGGCTGCTGGAGATAGTCTTGAGCTTTGTCTATTTTATGAAACTATTCAGAACAGCAGCAGCAACAATATCAGAAAAACAACATACAGAAAAGCATATGCAGACACTCATACACACACAGTAACATACATGTAAATATACATGCAAACACATGCACATGCAAACACACACACAACACACATGCAAGCATATACATACAAACACATGAACACACAAAATCACACATATTCAAACACATGGACATGGACACATACACACTTTTTGACTTCTCAAAATGTGGGAAAGAATGAAGAAAAATGAAAACACTAGAGAAAAAGACAACAGTTAAGTTGTCTTTTAACCACCATACAGAGAATACTCTTGTCTTCTGGGAACAGTGCAAATAACTGCTCATTTCATTTGATAATAACCAAATCACCTATATGTATTTGGATATACAGAATTTTATAACGTATGTAATCTCTAAAAATTTTATGGTGAATAAATAGTACCACATAGACATAATTATGAGGATATGATTTATCAAATACTGTATATACTTTATTAAATAAGCAAATTAACACCATTAATTAATAACATTGAAAAATCAGACTCTTCCCACTTATCCTGGAGAAGCAAAAGAAGCTAATGAAGACCCTGTATTTCGATTTTTAAAAAGAACTAAATAAAGCTGTTGTGATAATTGTGTATAGTGACCTTAGAAAGGAAGGCCTTTGGAAGTGACAAAAAAAAGTCACAAAGGATTTCCCTATTGGTATTTGTTGAGGATAACTAGAGCTAAACAAAATATGTATGCATATAGACGCATATATACAAATATCTAAGTGTATGTATATATATATATATATGTGTGTGTGTGTGTGTGTGTGTGTGTGAATACATAATCATACCTAGAATTATTGTCATAGTCATTAATGTTGTTAATAGTTGGAGGAAATTTTGAGAGAAAAGGTGCATTAGCCATTTTTCTTACTGCCTTGACAGAGTTTCTTACAGAACCAACTTACAAGAGAAGAATTTATGTTCCTTTGCAGAGGCAAGCCCAGACTAAGATTAGACCAACACACTCAGTGATATACAGAGTAACCTATATCTGCTGGCTATGTCCTCAGGTTCAAAGGCTCCCTAGGCTCCCCAGACAGTACCCATGAACCAGAGACTAAAATTCAAACATAGGGGCCTGTGGGGACAAGTCACATTCAAACCATAGCAAATTTATGGGACACAAGTAACCAAATGCTTGGGAGCAAAGACCAAGAAGTAAATCAGAATGGAGAAAGAGACAATGAAGAAGCAACATGGAAGGTGTGCTATATTATTATATGTAAAGGGTTCCTGGGTCATTGAAATGGTTCAGTCCATCTAGGCGCTTAGTTACTGCCAAGCCTGACAACTTGAGTTGGTCCCCAGAATAGCAAGCTGTCCTCTGACTTCCACACCTCATCCCAACAAATAAATACAAAAACACATAAATAAATGGGAATAGTTTCCTTTACATTTAAAGGATTAATTCATCATGTTCTATAAATATCATATTTTCCATAGGACAAGATGATGGCCTACTCCTCTGTTCCCTGGAAGGCTGAATAATGTTGATGTTATGAAAATTCCAACCATGACATGTCTGTTCTTCCTGTCTACTTTGGGTGTTATTGCCCTTTGGGATCTGGACTTTTGTCCTATTCAAAGCAAAAGTCATTCGCCATTGTTTCCTTACTTTCCCAGTTCATATTAATCATTAATATGAATTCCGGGTGACTGAGGAAATCTCAGTCCTTACACCCAATTAGGATAACTTGATCCACCTCCCTTCTTCCTATCTTCTCAGCTCTATCCTTCTTACTAGATGGACAGATAGATTGATGAGAGAGAGAGAGAGAGAGGAAGAGAGAGAGAGATGAATGAATGAATGAATGAATGAATGAATGAATGAATTCACAGCATCAGCTCATCTACAACCTAGGGGTGAGATGGTTGCTTTTGTATGCCATGACTGTACTAAAATGTTTAATTTTAAAACTATCCTAGTTACCATAGCATCATTGAAACAAAGGACTGTTAAAAACTTAAGATTACTGAAAATATTTTCAACACAAAACGTTACCAAACACTTAAAAGCAACAGCCAAACTAACATGGGATGGAGACAAGATAAGCCACTCAGAAGTGACACAGTTGAGGACAAGGGCCAAGTTTCTAGCAGTTTTTAACTTTTTTTTTTCTCTTTCAATACTCATCCAAAGATTCCTGAGCAATTGTTAGCATACTTGTTTCACTTAAATCTTTAGTCTCCACAGGAAAATAAGGGACCTGTAAGTAAAAAAGGGCACTAGAAAGGTAACCTACCTCTGTTCCACTTCCAGCCACCTCACCACAGACTAGGTGTTTCAGACCAGCTACCAGCTGTGAGCAATTACTGAACTCAGAAACTTCAAAGCCCACTCAAGAGTTTAGGGAACTGGAAATCAGCCAGCTTGCCTGGCTCTGAAACCCAGGTTCAGATCTCAGATCCTGATTAGATTAAGGCCACCTGGAGTAGCCAGGGCTCACAGCCCAGTATGCTTTGAGAAGTCAGTATAATAATCCTCCCAGAGTGTGAGCTGCAAGCAACAATTGAGTACTGTTTACTAAGGACATCACTCACAAGGAAATGTTTGCTTGTGGGTGAGATGTTGGAACATCCACCCATTCTAAATACAAGAGAGCCAGTACAGATTTTAGAATATCAGAGCAGGTTAGGCTTTCAAACAGGAAGCAAGAGTGAAAGTTACATGGTTATTGCATAAAGATAAAAGGACCAATCTATGAGAAGATGTGAAAACTCTTAATTTATAAACACCAATAACATACACCAAAACCATGAAGATGCATTATCTAACAAATCTAAGGAAACCAATGTCCACTCTTAAGGTTTCCTCTACAGATGCAAGAAAAACAAACAAACAAACAAACAAACAAAAAAACAAACCAAGAAACAACAACAACAAAAAAAACAGTATGTTTGTGCTTTCTGTCCACCAGACCCCAGCAATCAAAATCAGATGGAAGAGTACAGAGATGCTAAAACACAGGGCGAGATAACTCTCATAACCACGAAGTGAATTTGTCCAAAAGTCAAAACCATGTTTTAGTTCAAAATGCAAATCTAAAATTTGACTATACAAAAGGCTAACGTCAACAGAACTAAAAGGGGAAATAAATACAAATATTAGTAGGTAGTTGTGGACATGCACTTCCCAATTTCTTGGGAAAATCTTAATACTATAATAGTTATATTGACAGGTAGAAAATATATGAAGAGTTATGGTAACAGCGAGCACAACAGCATGTTACTGACAGCTAGCCCTGTAATTGTGATGAATTGCCAGAAAGAGTCAGCCAGCATTTCTTTTGAGGTTGAATTAATGTGTGTTTCAGTTTTATCTATCATAAAAGCTAACTGTTTACTGGGTAAGGGTTAGATCAAGGCACCCCCTCACAGCTGGAGCTTATTAACACTTTCCTTGGACTTTTATTTCAGTACAGTATTATATTCCAGTTTGGCCTAGTTATAAATATATTGTCTAATATGTCCAGGTGTTTTGTTCACTGTCTTAGTTAGGGTTAGTATTGCTGTGATTCAAAAAAAAAAAAAAAAAAAGATCAAATCAACTAGGAGAGGAAGGGGTTGCTTCAGTCACAGTTCTATGCAACAGTTCTTCATCAAAAACAGTGAGGGCAGGAATCTGGAGTCAGGCGCTGATCCAGAGGCCATGAAGAATGCTGCTTACTGACACGCTCTCCATAGTTTGCTCATAGAACCTGCTGTCTTATACAACCTACAATCACCAGCCCAAGGATGGCACCACCTGCCGTGGACTGGGCCATTCCCCATCAATCACAAATTAAGAAAATGCCCTATAGCTCAATCTTATGGAGGCATTTTCTCAACTGAGGTTCCCTCCTTTCAGATGACTCCAGCTTATGTGGAACTGACATAAAAGTAGCCAGCATAATTGACCCTTTGTTAACCTGACATAAACCTTTGCTTTCTCGTTCTTTCCCAAGATCACTCTCTGATACAAACATTAGAATGTAAACTTTCTGAATTTTAATAAAAGTCCCACAGTCTTTAACAATTCAAACACTTAAAAAGTCAATCTCTCAAAAATAGTCTTTAAAAAAAAAATCCAAGGTCTTTTAAAATCTTGTCTTTCAACTGTAGGCTCCCTGCCAAATAAAAAATAACTTTTTTACTTCAAGAGGGAAGAATCAGTGCACAAGCACAATAAAATCAAAGCAAAACCAAACTCCTAAAGTGTAAATAACTCAGTGTTCAAGTATGTGGGACTCACTTACAATCTTCTGGGCTCCTCCAAATGGGTCTGGCCACTTCTTCAGCTCCACCCTCCCTAGCACAAACAGCTTGTCTCCTAGGTTTGGGCAGGCTCGACTCCACCAGAGCTGCTCTTCTTGCTGGTCTTCCAATGGTACTGGCAAAAATGTTGGGGTCCCTTGCTGCAACTGGACCACACTTTCACCAGCAGCCTCTCCTCAGCTTCAGGGATTCTATCCCAGCCCCACAGCAGCAAGCCTCAGCTGCTCACCATGTTCCTTTCATGCCTTCAAAACCTGCGTGACTCACACTACCGAATTCCACGGTCAGCATGAGGCACAGTCTTGGCCACCTATGGGACAAAGCTGCTGAGTGCTTCTCTCTGAAACTTTGCAACCCAGGCCCCCATAGTTTGCAATGTTCTCAACAGTTTTTCTTCCAAGCTCCTACATAACAGCTTTCAACACTTCATGGTGTTTCTAGCCCAAAGCTCCAAAGTCCTTCCAAAATCTTCTCCAAAACATGGTCAGACCTCACTATCCTGGTACCAACTTGTCTTAATCGGGATTACTATTGCTGTGATAAAACACCATGACCAAAGCAACATGAGGAGTAAAGGGTTTATTTTACTCCCAGTTCCATATCAAAGCAATGAGGGCAGGAACTCAAGGAGAGTAGGAACTGAAGGCAGGAGCTGATTCAGAAGCTATGGAGGGGAACTGCTTACTGACTTTCTCATGGCTTGCTCAACCTTCTGTCTTATAGAACTCAGGACCACCAGCCCAAGAATAGCAGCACCCCACAATGGACTGCACCCTTCCCTATCAATCACAAATTAAGAAAATACTCTACAGCTGGATCTTATGGAGGCTTTTTCTCAACTTAGGTTCCCTCCTTTCAGATAATTTTTATCAAGTTGACATAAAATTAGCCATCACATCCACTTGATATATGCATGCTATGCCTAAGGAGGCCAGAACAAGGTGTTAGATGCCCTGGAACTAGAGCTATGGCCCATTTTAAGAGGCTGTGTTGGTGCTGGGAATCAAACTCTGGTCTCTGAAAGGGCACCCAGTGCATTTAACTGCTAAGCCATCTCTCCACTCTTTCTGTTGTGAGACACTTTAATTAAAGGAAATTCTTTAAAGGCATACTACATATGTTTGAAAATTAAATCATCAATGGTAGGGGGGAAAAGGCTTTTTCAAACCCAGGAATTACGAGGTGTGGTGGCACATGCCTCTGACACTAGCTCTGGGAAGTGAGGTTAGGGTATCATGGTTTGAGGCCAACCTAGAAAACATAAATCAGTGAAGTTTAGTAGTGGCTGATGTTTTTTGGGGAAGAGCTTCTTTTGAAACAGGATTTCAGGGTGTCTCCCAAACTGGCCTCAAGCCCCATCCTCCCAAGTGCTAGGATTGGAGGTATGTATACAAACCTCTGCATTTTGAAGATTTTCCTTTAGTTTTGCATTCTATTATGAAGAAAAATACCCTCCAAATTATTTTACAATACGTTTGTCACTTAGAATTCAAATGTTTCCTTGTTGTAATAGATCTTGTAGATTTTTCTCAAACTTTTAGGAGTCGTGAATATTCATGTGCTTTATATATATATATATATATATATATATATATATATATATATGGAAAAATGAGCTCCTCAATGTTATTAATAAGTGATTCTATTGAGCCTTTCTCTACTTGGCATTTGAGGTCTTTGTTTCTCACTCAGTATGTTCTGTGATGGAAAGATACAGTAAGGCAGTACCATAAGAATGTGTGAAATCAGGGTACAGCAGCTGCTGCTGCTGAGGGTTTGGATAATGTTATCTGCTTTCCCACTTGTTCACTTGTTTCTAGTGTGAATATTAGTAAAGATTAAACAAGTGTCTTCGTTACTTTCCCTATTGTATTGCTCTGATAAAACAGCACAGCCAAGGAAATTCATAAAAGAAATCATTTAATTTGAGGCTTATGGTTTGAGGTTAGGGTCCATGATGATAGCAGGAATCACTGGGGGCTCACATCTTGATGGGCAAGTAGGAGGCAGATGGTGTGGAATGGCACAAGCCTTTTGAAACCTTAAACTCTGTCTCCAGTAACACACCTCCTTCTACAAGGCCACCCTCACATCATTCTCAAATAATCCCACCAACTGGGGAACCAAATATTCTAACAGGAGCCTATGGAAGCCATTCTCATCCACCTCTCTGAAGCCGGGGACACTCTGAAAGCTGGGGGGGGGGGGGTGTGATGTAATTTTAAATTCTAATGCATGCACATATCAATAATATCATTTTAACCATTTTTAAGGGTAATTGGGGAGTTGGGTACATTTTAATGTTGTGCAACCAGCATTGTTACCATCCATCTCCACATCCCCTTCCCTCCTCATCCCTTCCCCTCTCCCTCCCCTTTCCCAGAAAACACCTTTCTGCTTTCTTGCTCTGTCTCACACAGGTAGAACCAGGTATCATTTTTGTTTTCTTTCTTACATCTTACTGAGTTTATTCAGCTTCATGCTTTGTAAATTTTAGTTTACATTTCTTTTGTATTCACTGTGTGTGCTCAAAAAAAATGTAACAGTTTAATGAATGTGAAGCAGGGGCATGGGGGATGAACTTTCTCAGGTTTCATGACACACACTTCACAATTCTCACTCAGGTGTTTGGTATCCTGAGATGTTATCCCAACCTCTGAGTTAAAACAAGAAACATTGCAGTCTTTATTTTCTAGTTCTAACCTTTTAAGCATTTTGCTGGTGGTCAACTAGAAATAAAGCTGCATGTGAAGTCTTTTCAGGCCTTACTTTGTGCTAAGTGCTATCTGTGTACAGTGGAGGAAGAGTCGGGTCTCACTTCCCATAAGGCAGGAAGCAAATACAAGAGCACAGTCACCCCTAGAGTCTTGTAAACTTAAGTTCCCCTTTCATCTTTGCTCAGCTAAGGGCCCCACAGCAAGAAGAGAAACTTCTGTGTTCTCTCAAGTGTTCTTTTCCTGAGCCCTAAGTATTCTCCCATTGTCCTGTCCTGATGCAGAATCCAACGGTGGTGTTTCATGGCTGGAAAGGGCCTTCTTTAGTTCATGTTCTCACCCCAAAACAGAGCCGGCTTTACTTAGGGGAGATGGCAGCACATCATGAGAGGAAGCCTGCTGACTAGTTCATATGCTAGAGCTAGGGTTCATGTGCCTGGTTTGGAGTGACAGGTTGTGGACCTTGATTCCTTCTGTAATAGGAAAACTTTAGTCAGGTACTTTCTTCATCATCCTTAATCAGAATGCTAGGGCTGGAAAGATAGCTCAGTAGATAAGGCTGCTTGCTACCACCCCTGAAAACCTGAGTTAGATCAGGTTTTGCATGGTTGAAGAAGAGAACCAACTCCTGTAAGTTGTCCTTTCTCCTCCTCATATGTGTGCCCTGAAGTGCTTGTGTGTACACACACACACACACACAATCAATAAGCAAATTAACAAACTATAATAATTAAATAACTAGTATATGTTGAGGGATGAGTACAAGTTCAACAATGACATGGTTAGAAGAGTAAAGTGTGGATGTAAAGGAGACAGGAGAATAGAATCATCAAACAGATGAATAGGATCCATGGTTCTCAGAGTCTCGGTTTGGGTCCAGAGAGCAGAACCTCTGAGTTTTTGTGAGAAACCCAATTTCTCACCTCATAATTGCTGAAGTGGAAAGAATAAGACAAGGTCTAATGACTTGTTTTCTGACAAATACTCTGGGAATACAGGTGCAGGTAACAAACCGAGACCTACTGAACTCAGTTGTGATCTACGGGAACAGAAGTTAGTAGGCACATCAGATTCTGTACTTAGATTCTCTAGACTTAGAACTGACTATAATACTTACGTTATCTCCATTTATAGGTTTTTCAAGTCATTTGTGCTTGTCATACTTTAAGGGGGTTTTGAAGCTAAACAAAGATTTTGAAGAGATTATGGGGTAATGGTTATAAGCATGATTGAAAGTATAGAGTGAATCTCCTTATGCCTTATAGAGATGCTCCACAGAATTGTATTGAAGCTAGGCAAGGCAAACCAGTATGAGGAACTGGTTCCCAAGAGCCTGCCAAAGTGTTAGGGACAGTCCCTGTTTCCATTGTTAGGAGTTCCACAGGCTACACAGCTGTCACATATATGTAGAGGGCCTAGGTCGTTTCCTCAAAGGCTCCTTGATTGTTGGTTCAGAGTTTGTGAGCCCCTATGAGCCAAGTTAGTTCTGTGGATTTTCTTGTGATGTCCTTGACCCCTCAGGTTTCTACAATCCTTCCCCCTCTCTTCAGCAGGATTCCCTGAGCTCAGCCTAATGTTTGGCTCTGGGTCTCTGCATCTGTTACTAGATGAAGGCTCTTTGATGAAAATTGGGATAGTCACCAATCTGGTAACAGGAAATAGATGGCTCAGGCTATGTGTCCACTATTGCTAGGAGTTTCAGCTCATGTCATCCTTGTAGATTTGTAGGAATTTCCTTTGCATTAGCTTTCTATCTGACCTTGAAATGCCTCCCCTTCCAGTCATCTTTTGAAGTACTCTCCCTCTCCACCCTCACAATCTGATCCCTCAAGTCCCCATCCCCACCCATCCCCCAGTCCACACAGGATATCTCTTCTATTTCACCTTTCAAGCTAGGTATCCTTGTTACCTATCTTCTCTGGGCCTGTGGATTGTAGGATGGCTATCCTTTACTTTACAACTAATATCCACTAATGAGTGAGTACATACCATGTTTTTCTACTGGGTCTGAGTTATCTCCCTCAGGATGATTTTTTTTTTCTAGTACCATCCATTTGCCTTTAAATTTCCTAATGCCATTGTTTTTAAAAGTTAGTTGAGTAATACTCCACATTTTTTTCAACTCTGAGATTATATGCTACACCTGTCAGAAAGGCAAAACAAACAAACAAAACCCCACAAATGACAGCTTATGCTGGACAGGATATAGAGCAACGGGAACACCCCTCCATTGATGGTGGGAATGCAAACTTGTACAGCCACTTGTACACATTGGAAATCAATATGGTGGTTTTTCAGAAAATTTCAAATCAATCTACCTCAAGACCACTCCTGGGCATATACCCAAAAGATACTCATCATACCACAAGGACATTTGCTTAACTATGTTGTTTATAGCAGCTTTATTCATAACAGCCAGAACCTGGATACAACCTAGATGCCCCTCCACAAAAGAATGGATAGACACAATCTTTATAAAGTAAATGGGGTCAGAATGGGCCAGTTTGGATAAAACTGCTTGCCCTTGCAATTTGCAAAATGTTGATGACCTTGTTTTTGCCTTCTGTATAGGAAAGAAACATCACTCAGGATAGTTTTGAAGCTTAGAGGGAAGATCCTTACTGAATCCACTGTAGATGTTAATACTAGGACACACCCTGCATGTTGTGTTTGCCAGATAATTGCCCCAGAAAGGGTGGTTTCCGCATCTAAACAGGATTCTCCATATCTTCTGGAATGAAAATCTAGTAAATCCTAAGACTTGAAGAAATAAAACAAACAAAAACCCAAAAGAAAAGACTATAACAAAACCACGTGGTATTATGTTCAGTGCAAGGATCATAATGACAAAAAGGGACATGGCGCCATCTATTGGCTTTCTTCCTGTGTTTGATGACAATGTTTTCATACCAGAGCCTTGGATATAGAAATAGAAGGAAAAGAAAAAGGAATGTTAATGTGCTTTTAAGTATATTTTTTCAAATTTTACATATTAAAATTTTAAAAAGTATAAAAATGTTAATTTTTTCATATTTAAAAAGATCGTTTTAACATCTATCAGTAGGGTACATTTGTCACAAAGAACCAATCACCATTGATGTCACTATTAACTGAACTCACTTTTTGCTGATTTCACTAGATCATTAGGCATTAGTCAGTGTTCTCCAGAAAAAACAGAACCAATTGGAAGTATGCGTGTATACGTGTGTGTGTGTGTGTGTGTGTGTGTGTGTGTGAGTATGTTGTGCATATAAATGAGTATTCATTTGTAAATGTGTATTCATGTGTTCATTTGTTCTCTTCTGGGCAGTGGTGGACAGTCTAGAATTTAGACTCTAGAATCACTACATCCACTAAATGTAATAGAAAGGAGTAATGGCAGGAAAAAAAAATTGGAAAGGGATTTTATTCAGTGTGACCATATTGGGAGAAGGAACCAATAAAGGGGTCCAAGGAGCCCACATTCATCTTCTGGATCGCGACACGAGTTTCTTATTTGAAACAGAAGTTGAGCGCGGGCCAAGACTGGAGGGTTAAAGCAATCTTAGTCTAGATGTAGACTAAATGATCATTGTTTCAGGCCAGAACCTGCTCTTTGGTCTTCCCAGGTAGTTCATAGAAGTCCTTGTTTCTGAAAGGGACAAGATGCTTCAGGGTGCGGCATTGTCCTCATGAATAATTAATTGCCTTTCCCTGAGTGTGGTATCCTCTGCTAAGTCTTCCAGGGATCCAAATTTTGCTTATTTGTGCCTTCAGCTAAAGCAAAGGTGACAGACACAACATGAAAACAGAGATGTCAGTTTCGTACCGCTTTTAATCATCCCTTGAGCCCAAGTGAGGAGTGGATAACTCTTCAGCAGTTTATTTGAGCTGTTTTATCCAGACCTTTGGCTGTGAAGGAAATGGCCTGTAAACAGCTGCGTCATTCACATTTAGATGTACTAAGACTTTTCAGACTCTTGAGAGGGGCTGGGGGTGTTTAGATTGTGGGAGTGGTAAAATGGCTTGTGACTAGTAGAAGGACTGCTGGGGATCCAAAATGACTGCAGATCCTTAGCTATTCTTCCCAGTGAGAACTGGGGTTTAATGTCTATGCCTTTGACCTCATGACTGCTTTAATTATAGTTTGTAGCAGAAGTGTCACCAAACAATTGCAGGCTAGGCTTTGATGCAGTTCACAGTGTCTACTCTAGTGTTTCGGAGTCCTATGCTAACGTGTTAGAGGGTGGCCATGCTATGGCAGGAATTATTGGAAGAAGTCTTAGGACTTCCACAAAAGAGAAGTTCCAACTGCAACCAAGCTGTTAGCCACTCATTAGCCATTTCTTTACCCATTGGATGGACACCTCTATGAAGCCAGCATGGATCCCCCAGACCAGACCTGTCACAGGTGGAAGTGTGAGTGACCCCCACATTGAGCAGCAAACAATCTTGACAGCATCTGGACTCTGTGGATTAGGAACATGGGAAAATGGGTTTCTATATTTTTAAAAACATTTTTTAAAATTAAAATACAATTACATTGTTTACCTCCATCCATTTTCTTGTCCAACTCTTCCTTCCATGCACCTCCCCTTCACTTGCTCTCAAGTCTGTGGCTTCTGTTTTTTTAATTGTTGCTACATATACATACATATTCCTAATTATAAATACCCCTAATTATATAAGTAAAACCTGTTCAGTCCATATGATACTTATATTGTATGTGGTTTCAGGGCTCAGCATTTGGTACTGGATAATGAATTTTGTGCTCTTCCCTGGAGAAGGCTACTTCTCCCACTCACTGCATTTTTTTAGGTTGCCTGTTTCTTTGCGGATGATGACAATGGATGTACTAACGTGAAAGGGTAGATTCTCATGGGGCCTCAACCTTAGAGTTTTTAGTTTGATTGTTTTGCAGCTGGAGATTACACTCAGGGTCTTATACGTGTCAGATAAAGAGTTTACCACCGAGTTGCACATCTAGAACCATTGTTTCATTCCAGTAAGTTTGTTGTGTATCAATATTCAAAAGTAGATATCTGGGACACACATGCAAACACACACACACACACTCGCACGCGAATACAAGGATAAAACACATATGGATATGGAAGCACAGACATACACATGAATACACATATATAATAAATGAACACGATAGCACACATTTGTGATCTCATTGGTCACTCAGGAGACTGAAGCAACAGGACTGCTACAGTTGGAGGCTAGCTCTGGCGACATAGTGAATTCCTGACCAACTTGAGTGAAATCTTATCTCAAGACATGCAAGAAAACTGTGAGTTAATAAATCAATGAGTCATACAGCAATGATGCTCTCTGGTTTACAGTAATACAACTGGTTTGCATGAGTTTAAGCATCTGTTTGCAGAAGGAGAGACAGCACAGGAAAAGATACTAATCTTGTGTGTGTCATCAGACCCAAAGCTCCAATTAATTCAATAATTGATCTTGCATTTACTAGATCCGAGGCTTGATTATTTTAAACCTCTCTTGCATTCTCGCTTGAAACCTTGCATTTCATTAATGCGGGGGTGGGGGGGGTGGGGTGTGTGTGCCAAGAAAATTTCTTCCAGTTCCTTGCCTTTCTCTCAGGAATCTATATGCTATTTCGGAGAAGCTAGACTGCAAGCACCAGGGTTTGGGAAATCCAGATTTCAAAGAGGACTATGGGGTTGGCCAGGGGGAGGCCACCAAAACTATCGCCCCTGTATAAAGAAATCGGTGATCAGCCAAAGCAGGGACCAGCTTTTCCTGAGGTCCTGGCTGGAGAGGGGCGGGAAGGGGCGGGGAGTGCGGGCCAAGATTCTGCCTACTCTGGTCCCGGCCGAGGCCGGAGGCAGGAGAGATCAGAGGGTCGGGAGACCTCCCTGTGGTATCCAGCCTCCACCGGACCTGAGGGTCCGGAGCGGTAAGCCGTGCCCCGAGCCCCGCGAGCCGCTGCGCTCATGGGCCCCGTTGATCGGGCAGAGAGCGCCGCCGGCTGCGACTCTGCGGACTCCTGGGTCCCGGGCGCCCCGTGGTGGCAGGAGCTGCTCTAGCCGGGCTCGGGGGCGCAGGGCTGGGCAGACGCGGAGCTGAAGCCCCTGGGACACGGGGACATGTGGCAGCCCTCGCCCCGCGTGGGGCTAGCGCGGGCAGCCACCGCACGGTGGTGCCCAGGCCGCGAGGCTCCGGGCCCGGCCTGTGGGATACCGGCCAGAGTCTGGGGCTGATTGTGATTGGGTAAGTTCACCCCCGGGCCTGGTGCAATGAGTTCTAGATCATGGCTTGTTTGTGTGAGAAGTGCGTGCCCTCCCTCCCCCCAACCCCCAGGCCTGCAAAGGAGAAATCCATCCCGTCTGTGCTGTGTGTCCCTTCCTGTATTCATTCATGAAATCGTGGCGTGCTGACATCAGCAGGCCTTCCCAAATGACGTTACTTTTTTGCTTCTCAAGCAATTATGTTTGCCTCTTGGGCTTTTGAGGACCACTCTTGTGTGTGTTGGTTACTGAATCTAAAATCAGATCCTTGTTGGCTTTAATTCGGAGGTAGAGTGCTTGCTTAGCATGCATGAGATGCATGAGGCCCTGTGCTCAACACGCAGCCTTGCAAAATAAAAACAGAAATAAAACAAAACCCCCAAACTTCAGTATTCTGCATTTTAATCTAGAGATTATACCCAGTGCACCCATTTCAAATACTCCTTTCAAACAGAATCTCCACAGGGCAGTTAGACTCAAGTTTGCAGGTTATCAAAAAAAAAAAAAAAAAAAAAAAGAAGTAAAACTAGAGTAAGTCTAGTGCATCAAGTGTTGTCTGGAAGAACTATTGGGGATCATTACTCAGCCCCAATTTTGATGCCTGCAAATTAGTTCGGCTGTGGTTCAGTTTGGTCCACCCCAAGGAAACCACCTCTTGGTTTCAAATGTGCAACAAAAAACTGTTACTATCTACAACCATTTAAGCATCAGGGAAGAACTAACAGAAAATTATCAGATGTCTATATAATAGATATCACCAACTTTACCAGACATTGCGCTGGGTGTAAATTTTAAAAATGTAACCATAGAATATGTCCTGTGAGTTTCTACACTTTATTTTTAGGCTGAGTAGACTATAGAGGAGTTGATAGTTTAGAGGAGTAAGATGTTCAAAGTTATGCATGGGATGACAGATCAGTGTTTGGCTGGAGACCAGAGAAGCTAAGACATAATAATAACATAGAGAAACAAAGACCCTTTAGACTGTGTTTTGAATTCACCATGTTAGTACCTGGTGCTTCCTGGAAAGTGCTCATGTTAGCCATCCTGCAGGGAGGTCACTCCTATTTTCTCCCATGGCCTTGGAGCTTCTAGGATACTGGGAGTGATGGCTGCTGTGTTGTCAGTTTACAGAAGTGGGTACTGAGCTCAAGTGTCAGTGACAGGTCCACCATGAAGATGGTGTCAGAAAGAATGACTTTAAAGTCATTCATTACACCATACTTTTATAGTTACCAGAGGGCATGTTAGCTCACATCTAAATTACACTCCTTATTGCTAAAAAAAAAAAAAATCTACTTGCTATTATGTTGGTTGCTCTTGGGAAATCTGATTTGTAAGAATTTCTATGATTACCTAAATATTGAATTACAATGCAAGTGATTTTAAAGATGGTTTAGAAACAACTGAACAGAGCTGATAGAAAGTTGCTGATGAACATAAAAGCTGGGCAGAGAGTGTGGCTCAGTGGTGGAACACATGCCTCATACAGAGTCTCTGGGTTCAAGCCCAACAATACCAGAATAAAAAAAGAAAATGTAAAGCCTTGCACTGTCCTTTTCTCTGTCTCCTTTAACATTTTGCCTCGCAATTATATAACTGTACCTATGAGATCCAGGTAGTAGGAATGGAAAATAACACAATTCTGTTCATTGTACAAACAATATCAGTGGAAGGCAGATGTTCTTGGGTAACCGGTGCAGATAGTGTTAACTTTTAAAAAGACTCCCATTGTGATAGAGGACTATAAGCATGTGAGAAAGGCAGGGGTATTTTCCATTTATATTAAAAATACAAATGTTAAACATTAGGTACTGCTTTAATTAAAAGCAAACCAGCCCCTCCCCCTTTTCTTCCTAAAGCACACTGAGTGGTGTCTGTATCTTAAATACTGAAAGCTGCATACTTTTCCCCAGTCTTGTTAATATGTTTTTTATTTGTATGGGAATTTATGGTTGCTACTAACAAACAGAAGTGGTTTACTGCTACACATGCAGAAGGTATTTTGATGAGGGGGAAGTAAATGTTTTAGAAGGTTCATTGAAAAGGCATTTCAATGATTAACATGACCTGTGCCCGCTTGGTTTAATAGTTTACTTAGATTTCAGATAGCCTAATTTTCCATCCAATTTTAATGTTGCAGAGCCCTTTAGGAAGTCAGAATGCACACCAGACAGTAATAGTGAAATTAGCTGTTTGATGGCCTCTGGGCAATTCAAAATAGTTGGCTGTATTTCAGAATGATATGGGATCAATAATC